>NC_080556.1:1897500-2110000 GCF_028640845.1 Ahaetulla prasina | reverse complement strand
TTCCGAGAACTGGAGTTAGAGAAGAAAGAGGGAAAGAGAGAGAGAGAGAGAAATAAAGAGAGAGAGAGAGAGAGAGAGAAGGGAGGGAAGGAGGGAGGGAGAGAGGAAAGAAGGAAGGAAGGAAGGAAAGAAGGAAGAGACCAGGAAAAGGAGGAAGAAGAAAGGAAGGAAAGAAGAAATAGACAAGGAAGAGGAGAAGGAAGGAAAGAAAAGGGAGGGAGGGAGGGAAGGAAAGAAGAAAGGAAGAAAGGAAAGAAGAAAGGAAGAAAGGAAGAAAGAGGCAAGGAAGAGGAGAAGGAAGGAAAGAAAAGGGAGGGAGGAAGAGACAAGGAAGAGGACAAGGAAGGAAGGAAAGGAAGGAAGGAAGGTAGAGACAAGGAAGAGAAGGAAGGAAAGAAAAGGAAGGAAGGAAGGGAAGGAAGGAAGGAAGGAAGAAATATGAGGAAGAGGAGAAGAAAGGCAACAAAAGGAAGAAAGGAAGGAAAGAAGGAAGAGACCAGGAAAAGGAGGAAGAAGAAAGGAAGGAAAGAAGAAATAGACAAGGAAGAGGAGAAGGAAGGAAAGAAAAGGGAGGGAGGAAGGAAGGAAGAAGAAAGGAAGAAGAAGAAGAAGAAGGAAGAAAGAGGCAAGGAAGAGGAGAAGGAAGGAAGGAAAGGAAGGAAGGAAGGAAGGAAGGTAGAGACAAGGAAGAGAAGGAAGGAAAGAAAAGGAAGGAAGGGAAGGAAGGAAGGAAGAAAGAAATATGAGGAAGAGGAGAAGGAAGGCAAGAAAAGGAAGAAAGGAAGGAAAGAAGGGAGGGAGAGAAGAGGAAAAAAAGGAAAAGAAGAGACAGAAGAGGAAGGGAATTAAATGATTGGAACTCTTTGTTATTTGTTGTTTTGCTTTTTCACTTTTTTTGTTCCGTAATGAAAGCTTTACCCTAGCAATAATGATGCCACTAGAATTGATTGGTTGGTTGATTGATTGACTGGCAGACTGACTGACGAGGTACCATCAAGTCAAGCTACAGTTTCTCTTGTCAAACTACTTTCCTCCTTTCCATGGGGGGTCAAACCACGTTTCTCTTCCAGAGGTTGTCAAATTACTTTCCTCTTTTCCATGGGGGTCAAACTACGTTTTTCTTTCAAGAGGTTGTCAAATTACTTTCCTCCTTTCCATGGGGGTCAAACTACGTTTTTCTTTCAAGAGGTTGTCAAACTACTTTCCTCCTTCCCATGGGGGTCAAACCACGTTTCTCTTCCAGAGGTTGTCAAATTACTTTCCTCTTTTCCATGGGGGTCAAACTACGTTTTTCTTTCAAGAGGTTGTCAAATTACTTTCCTCTTTTCCATGGGGGTCAAACTATGTTTTTCTTTCAAGAGGTTGTCAAATTACTTTCCTCCTTTCCATGGGGGTCAAACTACGTTTTTCTTTCAAGAGGTTGTCAAATTACTTTCCTCCTTTCCATGGGGGTCAAACCACGTTTTCTTTCAAGAGGTTGTCAAATTACTTTCCTCCTTTCCATGGGGGTCAAACCACGTTTCTCTTCCAGAGGTTGTCAAATTACTTTCCTCTTTTCCATGGGGGTCAAACCACGTTTCTCTTCCAGAGGTTGTCAAATTACTTTCCTCTTTTCCATGGGGGTCAAACTACGTTTTTCTTTCAAGAGGTTGTCAAATTACTTTCCTCCTTTCCATGGGGGGTCAAACCACGTTTCTCTTCCAGAGGTTGTCAAATTACTTTCCTCTTTTCCATGGGGGTCAAACCACGTTTCTCTTCCAGAGGTTGTCAAATTACTTTCCTCTTTTCCATGGGGGTCAAACCACGTTTCTCTTCCAGAGGTTGTCAAATTACTTTCCTCTTTTCCATGGGGGTCAAACCACGTTTCTCTTCCAGAGGTTGTCAAATTACTTTCCTCTTTTCCATGGGGGTCAAACTACGTTTTTCTTTCAAGAGGTTGTCAAATTACTTTCCTCTTTTCCATGGGGTCAAACCACGTTTCTCTTCCAGAGGTTGTCAAATTACTTTCCTCTTTTCCATGGGGGTCAAACCACGTTTTTCTTCCAGAGGTTGTCAAATTACTTTCCTCTTTTCCATGGGGGTCAAACTACGTTTTTCTTTCAAGAGGTTGTCAAATTACTTTCCTCTTTTCCATGGGGGTCAAACTATGTTTTTCTTTCAAGAGGTTGTCAAATTACTTTCCTCCTTTCCATGGGGGTCAAACTACGTTTTTCTTTCAAGAGGTTGTCAAATTACTTTCCTCCTTTCCATGGGGGTCAAACTACGTTTTTCTTTCAAGAGGTTGTCAAACTACTTTCCTCCTTTCCATGGGGGTCAAACCACGTTTCTCTTCCAGAGGTTGTCAAATTACTTTCCTCCTTTCCATGGGGGTCAAACTACGTTTTTCTTTCAAGAGGTTGTCAAATTACTTTCCTCTTTTCCATGGGGGTCAAACTACGTTTTTCTTTCAAGAGGTTGTCAAATTACTTTCCTCCTTTCCATGGGGGTCAAACCACGTTTCTCTTCCAGAGGTTGTCAAATTACTTTCCTCTTTTCTATGGGGGTCAAACTACGTTTTTCTTTCAAGAGGTTGTCAAATTACTTTCCTCTTTTCCATGGGGGTCAAACCACGTTTCTCTTCCAGAGGTTGTCAAATTACTTTCCTCTTTTCTATGGGGGTCAAACCACGTTTCTCTTCCAGAGGTTGTCAAATTACTTTCCTCTTTTCCATGGGGGTCAAACTACGTTTTTCTTTCAAGAGGTTGTCAAATTACTTTCCTCTTTTCCATGGGGGTCAAACCACGTTTCTCTTCCAGAGGTTGTCAAATTACTTTCCTCTTTTCCATGGGGGTCAAACCACGTTTCTCTTCCAGAGGTTGTCAAATTACTTTCCTCCTTTCCATGGGGTCAAACCACGTTTCTTTTGCAAAGGTTGTCAAATTACTTTCCTCTTTTCCATGGGGGTCAAACTACGTTTTTCTTTCAAGAGGTTGTCAAATTACTTTCCTCTTTTCCATGGGGGTCAAACTATGTTTTTCTTTCAAGAGGTTGTCAAATTACTTTCCTCCTTTCCATGGGGGTCAAACTACGTTTTTCTTTCAAGAGGTTGTCAAATTACTTTCCTCCTTTCCATGGGGGTCAAACTACGTTTTCTTCAGAGGTTGTCAAATTACTTTCCTCCTTTCCATGGGGTCAAACCACGTTTCTCTTCAGAGGTTGTCAAATTACTTTCCTCCTTTCCATGGGGTCAAACCACGTTTTCTTCCAGAGGTTGTCAAATTACTTTCCTCTTTTCCATGGGGTCAAACCGTTTTCTTCAGAGGTTGTCAAATTACTTTCCTCTTTTCCATGGGGTCAAACCACGTTTCTCTTCCAGAGGTTGTCAAATTACTTTCCTCTTTTCCATGGGGGTCAAACCACGTTTCTCTTCCAGAGGTTGTCAAATTACTTTCCTCTTTTCCATGGGGGTCAAACCACGTTTCTCTTCCAGAGGTTGTCAAATTACTTTCCTCCTTTCCATGGGGGTCAAACTACGTTTTTCTTTCAAGAGGTTGTCAAACTACTTTCCTCCTTCCCATGGGGGTCAAACCACGTTTCTCTTGCAGAGGTTGTCTTCTCTTCCCTTGACTTTCTATTCTCCTTTCCGTGGGCTTACTTTCCTCCTTTCCGTGGGCTCAAACCACGCTTCTCTTTCAGAGAGGATTAAGCCACGTTTCTCTTTTCCTCACTGTTTTCGGGACGAAATTAGTTGTTATTTGGTTTTTTGGAAGCCTATCCCAGGATCTGTCAATATTGAGCGCCCAACGATGCTCAAAAAAACCCCAACAAAAACCCGGTTGCTGGCGATTGCTTTAACCATTTCACGCTCTCCAGATTTCAGCAACCAATCCATAGACCCCCCTGGTTCATACAAAGCAACCCCGAGTTTACGGGCCTCCAAGCCAGACCCTTGACCCTGATTGGCTAAGCCGGGGATGAGCAAGCTGCTCCCAGGGTCCCAGAGCCCCCCCTCCCCACCCCACCCCGCCTGTGGTTGGGTGGGGAGAGGGGCCGTTGTCGGGGATGAAAAGCTTTGCAAAGCTGCTGGCTGAGGGTGAGATTTGGGCTTTTGTCTGGTGTGGGGTTTTTTCTTTCTTTTTTGCAGCCGCGCAGAGCTAGTGGCTGCTGCTTCCAAAGCCCCAGTTGGGCTCCGAGCCCATTGCCATGGAAACCGCTTTCGGCAGCTGGAAGCCGTGCCCGGCTGGCGTGGCCGGCTGGCTGGCTGGCTGGCTGGCTGCAGTTCCCGTGGCCAAGGATCAACCCATCCATCCGTCCATCAATCAGAAGAGAGCTGGAAGGGACCTCAGAGGTCTTCTAGTCCAACCCTCTGCTCAAGCAGGAGACCCTCTTCCATTTCAATCAATCAATCAATCAATCAATCAATCAATCAATCAATCAATCAGAATAGAGTTGGAAGGGACCTTGGAGGTCTTCTAGTCCAACCCTCTAGAGTCTCTTCTTAAAAACCTCCAGCGATGGACCACCCACAACTTCCGGTGGCAAGCTGTTCCACTGGTTAATTGTCCTCACTGCCAGGAAATTCCTCCTTAGTTCCAGGTTGCTTCTCTCCTTGGTTCGTTTCCATTTGTTGCTTCTTGTCCTGCCTTCGGGGTGCTTTGGAGAATAGGTGGAAACCCCCCCCCCTCTTCTTTGGGGCAGCCCCTCAAATATTGAAACACTCATTTCCCCCCCACGACCCCCAAGTCCTTCTTTTCGCAGGCTGAAATCTGCCCTCTTGAGCGAAGCAGCTGGAGCGAAGCGAGGGATTTCTGGAGCCATCCAAATCCCCCGCTCCGTTTTCAGTTTCAGCGGGGGGTCCTCGGCCCACCCACCCCCCACCCCTGCAAGGATTAAGACAGACCCAAAAGGAAAATAATAAAATAAAATAAAATAATAAAATAATTTAAAATAGGCAAGCCCAGCAGGATTAGGCGGGACAAGGAGATATTCTCCCCCAATATAATTTTTGCTGTTTAAAAGAAGCCCCTTTCCTTGGTCCTCCTCGTACGTCAAAAACGCCAGGCGTCGGGAATTCCAGCAAGCGCGGGAAAAGGAAGAGAGGCGTTTTCTCCCTGCTGGTAGAAAGCTAGCCGAGAAGGGATTGGCCAAAGTAGAAGCTTTTTTCTTCTTCTTCTTTTCGCCAGAAGTGCTTTGTAACCAGCATTCCGCTTCAAAAGAGGATCATTGCCTCTGGAAGCTGTCAATGCTCCCAACGCTGGAAGTTTTTAAGAAGATGTTGGATAGCTATTTGTCTGAAACCTAAGCAGGGGGTTGGACTAGAAGACCTCCAAGGGTCCCTTCCAGCTCTATTCTGATCAATTGATTGATTGATTGATTGATTGAAATGGTCTACATCTTCCACTTGAGCAGGGGGGTTGGATAGAAGGCCCCCAAGGTCCCTTCCAGCACTATTCTGATTAATTGATTGATTGATTGATTGAAATGCTCTAGGGTCTCCTGCCTAAGCAGAGGGTTGGACTAGAAGACCTCCAAGGCCCCTTCCAGTTCTTTTGTTCTATTCTAAGAGGGTGGGGCCAGGGGGCTTGCACCATGTAAGACAGACCCCACAAAAGCTCAAAGCCTCTTTTCCAACCCCTTACCCTTCTACACACACACACACACCCCGTCATTTTCCCAACCAAAGTGACTAATATTTCCACAAAGTGTCGGGAAAGCGACATTAACAAGCAGCTAATTAGCACCGCCAATTTTTTTTTTTTTTTTGACAAGCCCCGTGTCAGAGCCTCTAATTAGTCTCGCATTCCGTTTTAATCAACGGTTCTCCGTCACGGATTTAATTTAATTTCTGGATCAAAATGCCAACCGCCGTTCGGGCGGGCCGGGAAGAGAAGTCAGGGATCGCTCTGTAAACTCGGCACCTTTCGCATCTGGATCTTTGGGGGGGGGACCTTCCCATCCAAATATCTACGTCCCCGTTCCCCCACCACCACACACCCTGCCCTGCCCCAGTCTCAATTTTTGGGAAAATCCAGGCTGCTTCGACTCGTGTTTCACAACTCAACCACCACAACAGAATTGGAAAATAAATCTAATTTAGGGGGCCAGGATAAAGGTTGTTCTCCACTTACGACAGTTTATTTAGTGACCGTTCGGAGCCACAAGGGCGCTGAAAAAATAAAGGGACTTAAAGATTGTGTTTCACACTTATGACCGCTGCAGCATCCTTGGGGTCACGTGATCAGAATTCAGGCCCTTGGGCATGCTGCAGAGGTCGTAAGTCTGAAAAAAACCTCGCTTTTATGAATGCCGTTGTAACTATGAACAATCAGGATATGAACTGTTGTACATCAAGGATCACCTCTATGCATTTTTCCAGCCAGATGGATAGGAGGAGGAGATAGAGAAGGAAGGGAAAGGAGAAAGAGAAGGAGAGAGAAAGGAAAAAAGGAGGAGATGGAGAGAAAAGGAGAAAGAGAAGGGGAGAAGAAGAAAAAGGAGAAGGAGGAGAGAGAAGGAGAAGGAGAGAGAAGGAGAAGGAGAGAGAAGGCGACAGAGAGAGAGAAAGAAAAGGAGAGAGAGAAAAGAAGGAGAGAGAAAGGGAGAAGAAGAAAAGGAGAAGGAGGAGAGGAGAGAAGGAGAGAGAGAGATGGAGAAGAGAAAAGGAGAGAGAGAAAGAGAAGGAGAAGGAGTGAGAAGGAGGAGAGAGAAGAAGAAGGAGAAAGAGAAAGGGAGAAGAAGAAAAAGGAGGAGAGAAGGAGAGAAGGAGGAGAGAGGAGAAGAGAAGGAGAGAGGAGAAAGGGAAAGGGAAAGGAGACGAAGAAAAGGAGAAGGAGGAGAGAAGAAGAAGGAGAGAGGAGGAGAAGAGAAGGAGGAGGAGAGGAGAGAGGAGCAGGAGCAAAAGAAGGAGACAGAGAAGGAGACAGAGAGAAGAAGGAGAGAGAAAGGAAAAAAGGAGGAGATGGAGAGAAAGGGAGAAAGAGAGGGGAAGAAGAAAAAAAAGGAGAAGGAGGAGAGAGAAGGAGAAGGAGAGAGAAGGAGAAGGAGAGAGAAGGCGACAGAGAGAGAGAAAGAAAAGGAGAGAGAGAAAAGAGAAGGAGAGAGAGAAGGGGAGAAGAAGAAAAAGGAGAAGGAGGAGAGGAGAGAGGAGAGAGAGAGATGGAGAAGAGAAGGAGAGAGAGAGAAGGAGAAGGAGTGAGAAGGAGGAGAGAGAAGAAGAAGGAGAAAGAGAAAGGGAGAAGAAGAAAAAGGAGGAGAGAAGGAGAGAAAAGGAGGGAGAGAGGGAGAAGAGAAGGAGAGAGGAGAAAGAGAAAGGGAAAAGGGAGACGAAGAAAAAGGAGAAGGAGGAGAGAGAAGGAGAAGGAGAGAGGAGAAGAAGAGAGAGAAGGAGGAGAAGGAGAAAGAGGAGAGAGGAGCAGGAGCAAAAGAAGGAGACAGAGAAGGAGACAGAGAGAAAAGAAGGAGAGAGGAGGAGAAGGAGAAAAAGAGGAAAGAAAAGGAGAGAGAGAGTGAAGGAGAAATAGAAGAATTGTGGGGGTCCTGGGTGCTCTCTAAGCTTGGTGGTTTTCTTCCAGACGTTTCATGACCCAACTAGGGAACATCATCAGTGCTAGAAGGGAGTAGAGTTATTTGCAAACGGAGGAGAAGGAGAAAGAAGAAAAAGGAGAAAACTCACTTAACCGCCGCCCCCCCCTCTTTCCTTAATCTGGACTTTCTCCCGCCTTTAACCATGTTGGGGGACAGAGAGAGAGAGAGAGAGATGCTGCTAACCTGGTTAGCTGTTCCTCCTTTTCGTCTTTTTTTTTAAAGACCGCAGATAAGATTATCTGGGTTTCCACCCCAGTCAAAGCCGCCAGAGCTTCTCTTGAGTAAGCTTGGAGTAATGCCATTTCTTCCACCAAGGCTTTGATGTTTCTCTTAGGAGTTTTTTGTCTGCCTCCCTCCCCATATGAGTAACCAGTTTCTGGGTTGGGTTGGGCTGGGGAGGGGGAGGAAGAGGGGGAGGGGGGCTTTCAAGGAGTGGCTTGACCGCCTGTTGGGGTGGGGGGGGTGGGCGCCTCTGCAACGCAGAGGGAGGGGCAGGACCCCCAAGAGAAAGGGGTCACTTTTTGTCTCCCCCCTCCCCAAATTATGAACCCCCGGATGTGGAAAATCCAGCACGAATCTGATCGTCAGATGCACGCTAGATTCTCCTCCCCCCCCCAAAAAAAACCTCCCACAAGGGTCTTTCTCAACCTTGGCAATTTTAAGAGGTGTGGACTTCAGCTCCCAGAATTCCCCAGCCAGCATCCAAGGACTTCAAGTCCCAGAATTCTCTTTACCGAACTGTTGAACTAATCCGGTGTTTCTCAAGCTTTAAAACAGGAGGACTTCAACTCCCAGAATTCCCTAGAGTGGGATTTCAATTTCCAGAATTCCCCAGGATAGGGCTTCTGCTCCCAGAATTCCCTAGAGTGGGACTTCAATTCCCAGAATTCCCTAGAGTGGGATTTCAACTCCCAGAATTCCCTAGAGTGGGATTTCAATTTCCAGAATTCCCCAGGGTGGGACTTCAATTCCCAGAATTCCCTAGAGTGGGACTTCAATTCCCAGAATTCCCCAGGGTGGGACGTCAACTCCCAGAATTCCCTAGAGTGGGACTTCAATTCCCAGAATTCCCCAGGGTGGGGTTTCAGCTCCCAGAATTCCCCAGGGTGGGACATCAGTTCCCGGAATTCTCCAGGGTGGGACTTCAACTCCCAGAATTCCCAGGGTGGGACTTCAACTCCCAGAATTCCCCAGCCAGCCAAGCTTGGATCTCGAAAGTTTCAAGCTTAGTTCGGGAATTCTGGGAATTGACGTCCAGGCGTCTTTAAAACCTGCCAGGGTTGAATTCTGGGAGTTGAAGTCCTCTGAAAAAGCCACCACGGTTGAGCAACTCGGTGGGTTTGATGAATTGGGCAGAGGAGCCGGCGCACCGAATCTCTCCCCTTCCTCTCTTTTTCAATGCGCCCACCCACCCATTTGCTCTCTCTCTCTCTCTCTCTCCTATCCAGGCTGCCCGTCTGGGACGTTCAAAGCCAACCAGGGGGACGAGAGCTGCATCCACTGCCCGATCAACAGCCGGACAACGTCCGAAGGAGCCACCAACTGCGTCTGCCGGAACAGCTATTACCGCGCCGACTCGGATCCGCTGGAAATGCCGTGCACCAGTACGTCCGTCCGACAAGGTGGCAGAGAGGAGGGGGGGGCAAACGGATAAAACCCTGGACCTCGGATCAGATTCTTACAGATTAATGGAAGGGACCTTGTAGGTCATCTAGTCCAACCCCCTGCCCAAGCAGGAGACCCTACGCCGTTTCTTGACAGATGGCAGTCCAGTCTGTTCTTGAAAGCTTCCAGGGATGAAGCTCCCACAACTTCTGAATAACAGAAAAATAACAGAGTCGGAAGAGACCCTGTAGGTCATCTAGTCCAACCCCCCGCCCAAGCAGGAGACCCTGTGCCGTTTCTTGACAGATGTCAGTCCAGTCTCTTCTTGAAAGCCTCCAGATTAGAAAAGTTAAACTAGGCTTATCCGATTCTCCTCAATCTCACCGGCCAAGTTTTCGGTTGCAGGTAGTCCTCGATTTACAAACGTTTGCTTAGTGTCCATTCGAAGTTAGAAACGGCCCGGGGAAAAAGAGGGACCTACGGTTGTTTCACACTTACGACCGTTGCAGCATCCCCGTGGTCACGTGATCAAAATCAGGACCCCGGACAATCAGCTCATATTTAGCACAGTCATTGAGTTAGACGGGGACTCAGGGGTCATCTAGTCCAACCCTCTCCATCTCCAGATTGCTGCCCTGAGGCCAGCGAGGCGCAACACTCACGCAATCTTAACTTCTGCCTTCCTCTTTTCTTTTGATTATTATTTTATTTATTATTTATTTTATTTAATCGCATTTTTATACCGCCCTATCTCCCGAGGGACTCAGGGCGGTTTATTGATTACCTGGTAGCCATTCCTTCAAACCCACTCGCCCGCCCGAGACAATCGTTGCCACATTGAGTTGCATGGGTACTCAGAGGTCATCTAGCCCAACCCTCTCCCTCTCCACCTCCAGAGTGCTGCCCTGAGGCCAGCGAGGTGCAACGCTCACGTAATCTTAACTTCTGCCTTCCTCTTTTTTTTTTGATTACCTGGTAGCCATTCCTTCAAACCCGCCCGCCCGCCCGAGACAATCGTTGCCACATTGAGTTGCACGGGGACTCAGAGGTCATCTAGCCCAACCCTCTCCCTCTCCACCTCCAGAGTGCTGCCCTGAGGCCAGCGAGGCGCAACAGTCACGTAATTTTAACTTCTGCTGTCCTCTTTCCTTTCGGTTCCCTGGCAGCCATTCCTTCAGCCCCCCAGGCCGTCATTTCCAGCGTGAACGAAACCTCCTTGATGCTGGAATGGACCCCTCCTCGGGATTCGGGGGGCCGCGAGGATCTGGTTTACAACATCATCTGCAAGAGCTGCGGCTCGGGGCGGAGAGCCTGCACCCGCTGCGGGGACAACGTCCAGTTCACGCCGCGCCAGCTGGGCCTGACCGAGCCGCGGGTTTACATCAACGACCTCCTAGCGCACACCCAGTACACTTTCGAGATCCAGGCAGTGAACGGGGTCACCGATCAGAGCCCTTTCTCGCCTCACTTCGCCTCCGTCAACATCACCACCAACCAAGCGGGTAAGAATTTACCGCTCGCTTCGCGGCGGGTTTTCGAAAGTTCTTTTTTCAAAATTTCTTCCGTTTTTCTGCCTCATTCTTAAGGGCTGGAATGATATCTGCTGCTTGAGCAGGGGGTTGGGCTAGAAGACCTCCGAGGTCCCTTCCAGCTGTATTCCGATTGATTGATTGATTGATTGATTGAAATGGTCTAGGGTCTTTTGGTTGGGTAGGGGATTGGAGTAGAAGACCTCCATGGCCAGTTCTATTCCGATTGATTGATTGATTGAAATGGTCCAAGGCCTCCTGCTTAAGTAGGGGGTTGGACTAGAAGACCTCCAAGGTCCCTTCCAGCTCTATTCCAATTGATTGATTGATTGAAACGGTCCAAGGGGGGCTGGATAGAAGACCTCCAAGGTCCCTTTCCAGCTGTATTCCGATTGATTTATGATTGATTGATTGATTGAAATGGTCTAGGGTCTTTTGGTTGGGTAGGGGATTGGAGTAGAAGACCTCCGAGGCCCCTTCCCCACCCTATTATCGTACATGCATGTTTTGCAGATCTGCGTATCTCTGCAAGGGACCCCAGATCGCTGGGGTGGGGGTTGCGGCGGGGAGGGCTCACCTCCTCCTCCTCCCCCCCCTTCCTCCTCCATCTTGCCCGTTGCAAATTAAGCCCAACGGTTGTGAGTTTATTGCAGCAGCTGTGAACATTGTCACCTTCTCAGCTGAGAAAGAGGGAGGGAGGGAGGGGGAGAAGCAGAAAGTGTGCGCTTTTGTGCGTAGCAGGAGGCACAAACAGTGCAAAACCCCACCACACACACTCTCGCTGGTTGTCATTTTTCCCACGTGCTCCGAGCTGGCTCAGCCTTATTATCCTCGGAGCTAGAAAAAAAAAAGAAAAAGGAAAAAGAACAAAAAATCCACCCTTATCCTGTTGTGATGTATCTATTCATTAAACCTAAAGAGTAACTCTCGGCTTGCTAATTCTTCTATAATTAGAGAGGCCGCATCCTCCTCGGGCCGTTCCCTCCGCTGCCTTCCTGCTCCTCATTAAGGGGCTGCAAAACCCCTTAGGATCAAACCGAAAGCGAAGAAAGGGGAGGGGAGGAGGGGGGGGCGGGAAAAATGAAAAACAAAAATAATAAAATTTCCAGGTGTTTGCAAAAATCTGGATTTGCAAAGAAGAAGAAGAAGAAAACCAGAATCAAAATAAAAATCGGAGGTTCGCAAAACAAAAGAAAACAAGACAACACGAGGAACCAGCGGCCTGAAAGGGAAAAAAACCCCCACCAATAACAGACAAACATCTATTTATTTGCGCAGGACTGGACTAGATTTTAAATTCAAATTGGTTTTAATGGGGATTTTATTATTTTTATTATCATTTTAATTATTCGGCCAATTATAATAAGTTTTTTAATGGACGTTTTATTTGTATTTATACGTATGTTTTTATCTGGTTGTGAACCGCCCTGAGTCCCTAGGGAGATAGGGCGGTATAAAAATATGAAAAAATAAATAAATAAATAAATAAAATAAATAAACGTTATTTTTTTTTTCCTGGGAATAGACAGGCTCAGAATATGGATTTACGGGAGGGACCTTGGAGGTCTTTTAGTCCAACCCCCTGCTCAAGCAGGAGACCCTGTACCCTATCAATCCATCCATCCATCAATCAATCAGTCAGAGAGCTGGAAGGGACCTTGGAGGTCTTTTAGTCCAACCCCCTGCTCAAGCAGGAGACCCTATACCCTATCAATCCATCCATCCATCCATCCATCCATCCATCCATCCATCCATCAATCAATCAATCAATCAGAGAGCTGGAAGGGACCTTGGAGGTCTTCTAGTCCAACCCCCTGCTTAAGCAGGAGACCCTATACCCTATCAATCCATCCATCCATCCATCCATCCATCCATCAATCAGTCAGAGAGCTGGAAGGGACCTTGGAGGTCTTCTAGTCCAACCATTTGCTCAAGCAGGAAACCCTGTACCATTCTGGACAAATGGCTATTCCACCGATTAATTTGATCTCGGATTATAGAATGACGGAGTAACAAAGTGGGAAGGGACCTTGGAGGTCTTCAAGGCCAACCCTCTGCTCAAAAATTCCAGTCTGATTGTCCAATCTCTTCCACAAAACCTCCATGATGGCGCACCTATTCAAAAGTAGCAATGGAGTCCTTTTCTTAATATCAAGAAATATTAATATTCGTACTGACGATATCGTTGAAGGATGCAAGCTATTCCAAAGCCATCGACTTTCTGTAATTCGACCCAACCTTACCCAGCATCCCTCTGCCGAATGACGCCGTTTCCTTCGCCAGGGGCAAAGTTTGTCTTGGTTCCCGAGTTGCGGTCACGTGATGTCTCACTTAATGTCCCACCGTGGCAGAAAAGTCGGCTACGGCCCCATGAGACCTCCCTTCACAACCGCACCCCGCTTCATGGAACATTTCCCCGCCCCAATGGCGGTCGTAAGCCGAGGACTTTCTATACTGCTACAAATCTATCATTTCTATGAGCGGGGGTTGGACTAGATGACCTGCAAGGTCCCTTCCAACTCGGCTGATCTGTTCATGCGACCCAACCTTACCCAGAAATGCCGTACGCCTCCGAACTTGACAGTTGAATCACAAATATTTCTCCTCCCCAACGCTGCCTTCCCAGACCCTCGATCAACGCCCCCCCTCCCCAAATTTATCCTGTGCGGGCTTCCTTCTCAACCTCCCCTTCCCATATTTCTGACCTGACCTCCGAGCTGAGACATGTCTGGCGGACGGTAATTGAAAATAGCAAAATTTTTTCCCTCTCCGGCTCTCAGCGGTAACCTGACGCTGAGAGAAGAGAACTTCTGAATGGAGCTTGGAAGAGGAGGGGGAAGAGACCCCCCCTCCCCAAAACACAGCTGCCCCCTTGCTTCCCCCCTCCCCCCCCCCCGCCAGACCCCTGTTTGGGTGCTGGCCTCCCTCCACCGGCCGAGAGAGGATTAAGGCGAACCAAGAAGGCTGAACTGCTTTGATGAATCCAAGAGGGGCTTCTTTTGAAAAAATAAAAAAAAGGGATGAGGGAGGGGGTTGAGGTCCCTGAGATTTACTCTGCAGAATTGGCAGCTGACACCAGACAGGCGGAGGGGAGGAGGAGGAGGAGGAGGAGAGGGGCAGCACGGGACGAGGGGGGTCTGGATGGATTGAACTTGGCAGGGCTTCAAGAAACTGGAGATAGTGGCAGTTAAGGCTGGCTGGCATTCGTCCGGGGTGGGGCTGGGGGTGGTGGTCCTCCTCGCCCCATAACAGGCGAGCCCATCTCCCCTCTTCTTCCTCCTCCCCCAACACAGCCCCCCCCCACGTCTCCATTCAGAAAGAGTGAAAGTGGGTTTGTTTCCAAGCAGGAGTGAAAGAACAATTGATCCAAACTTGTTCTACTCTCGCCCGATCGAAGGCGCTCCATTTTTATTTTATTTTTTTGCAAAGGGGCTTTCTGGACGGGAGTGGGGGTGGAGGTGGTGGGACTGGGGGGCGGTTTCTCCCAGATCTTTTCTTTCCCTCTGCGTAAGCCCCCTTTCTCACCCCCTCCTCCCCCAGCGTGGATGTCAATCACTGGCACTTTTCGCAGCTGACGAAAAGATGGATTCAGAGGTGAACTTCACATATTGGCACAACCGGTTCGCCCAGCGCCGGAAATGGGAGCACACGCGCGGGCCCGTGCCATTCAAACACGCATGCGGCGTCACAAAACACGGCAATTTGTTCACGCGCGCCGTGCCATTCAAACACGCATGCGGCGTCACAAAACACGGCAATTCGTTCACGCGCGCCGTCCACACATACGTGCAGCGTCAAAAACACAGCGATACGGGACAGGATTGCTCCACTACCGTTTTTCCCGAACCTGCTGAATCCCATCTGTGGATGGATTGTCAAAATCCATGCGTATAAACGTGTGGAGTTGAGGGGTTTTGGTTTTTTTAAAAAAATTTTTTTATTTATTCTCTGGTTGCAAATCGATGGAGAATATCAAATACTTCACTAACAAGCCAGGAAGAAGCCACGTTCTGACCTCTTTGGCAAAAAGAAACCAACAAAATAAAACGGGGTTGCTCTACAGTTGGGGAATCTTACAAGGTTTTGGAGGGGAAAAAAAATCCGACAGCCATTTGTCCAGGATGGGATAAGGTTCTCCGGGTTTGGACACGGGGTTTGGATAGAAGACCTCCGAGGTCCCTTCCAACTCTGTAATTCTATGATCCTAAGGTCCAACTCTGAAGATCCCACTGTTCCCCCTCTCCATTATGTATTTATATATGGATTAGAGGTGGTATTCGAGCGGTTCGTACCAGTTCGGGTGAACCGGTAGCTGAGATTGCGGGTGGGCCCTCCCCCTGCCCCCCACCACCTGCCCTTGCCCCCCCCCGTGCCCCAGTGCTATGTTGTCCTATTTACCACATTTTTGAGGCTGGGAGCATGCACAGATGGTGTGTGTGCGCACGGCGAACTGGCGGTAGAAATAAGTGGAACTCACCACTGATATGGATAGTCCTCGACCAGTTTAGGGACCCTTCAAAGTTACTGGAAAAAAAAGGACTTATGGCCATTCTTCACACTTACAACCACTGCAGGGTCCCCCACTCCCTTCAGACGCTTGGCAACTGGTTCGTATTTATGACGGTCGCAGTGTCCCGGGGTCACTCAATCCCCTTTTGAGACCTTCTAACTAGCAAAGCCGAAGAGGGGAGTCGCTTAACGGCCTAACTGCAGTGGGAAACGGTAGCAAGAGAGGTCACAATAAATGGGCGCAAACCTCGCTTGACCCACTTAGCGACGGACATTTGGGGGCTCGGTTGTGGTCGTAAGACGGTGCTTAGATTAGATTCTCCTCTTTCTCTCTCTCTCTCTCTCTCTCCCCTTTAGCTCCTTCGGCGATCTCCATTATGCATCAGGTCAGCCGGATGGTAGACAGCATCACCCTCTCGTGGTCTCAACCGGACCAGCCCAACGGAGTCATCTTGGATTATGAGCTCCAGTACTATGAGAAGGTATCCAGGAGGACGCCGGGGACCCAGGAGTTGGAGAGGGTCTATATTTGGATTGTGGCTTGCGTAAGAAAGTCCTAGCCCAGTGCCGGTGAACTGAGCGTCGAAAACAGGAAGAGCAGCTCCCTGGCGCACACGCTCGGCAGTGCCAGAAAACGGAAGGGCAGTTCCCTGGCGTGTATGCGCGGGAGTGTCGGAAACAGGAAGAGCTCCAGCGTGCATGTGCGCGCCAGGAAGCTGAGCTTCCAGTTTCCGGCGTGCGAATGCTCAGCTTCCCGGAGCGTGGATTTGTGTGCCAGGGAGCTGCTCTTCCAGGAATAGGTCATAGGTTCGCCCTCATGGTCCTTGCCCGACCAGTCGTGCTATCTCCCAGGCACGGTTGGGTTGCGTAAGCGTACGAACGTTGTTATTCTCTGTCATGGAGAGTCTCCTTCATCCAAGTCATGGTTGTCTCAAAAGTGCTCTTTTTTTTTTCTCCTTCTTCTCCAAGAGACAACCGGGACTTTCTGGTTTTTCTTCGAAGACGTTTTCCCTGCTCATCCGAGAAGCTTCTTCAGTTCTGACCGAATGGCGAGGAATGGGAGGATTTCTGTTCCTTGCAGACAACTGGTCAATTGCATTCTCTTTAGAGAGCCGTTGAGGCCCCTTGGAGATTTATCGGTGTCCTTGGGGTTGTGCCAATGGGTGTGCAGAGCAGTTCCATGGCACTTCCAAGAAAATTCCGCACCCATTGGCACGGCTCAGGTGATCCACGAGGACACCGATAAATCTCCAAGTGGCCTCAATGCCTCTCTAAAAAGAATGCAGATGACCAGCTATCTGCAAGGAGTATAAATCCTTCCATTTCCCACCATCTGGTCAGAACTGAAGAAGCTTCTCGGATAAGAAGCAAAAAATCTTCAAGGAAAAACCAAAAAGTCCCGTTGCTTTTTTTGGGGGGAAAAAAAACCTCCCATCATGGTTATCCCAAAAGTGTTTTTTTTTTCCCCAAAAGTAAGCTGAATTATCTTGGGTTTTTTTTCCCCCCGCTTGAAAACGTTTCACTTCTCAGAACTTCTGGGAACTGAAGAAGCTTCTTGGAGGAGAAGCGAAACGTTTTCAAGGGGGAAAAAAAAAACCCCCAAGAAAATCCATTTTTTATTTTGGGATGTACGGAGATAATCTCACATGGACCGTCAGATCCTGCCTGCCGTTCGTGTTTTCACACATTTACTGAATGAATCCACGTTTATCCGGGGATGGTACAAAAGACTTCCCCCGTTTGCACGAGGAAAATAAATAGATTTTGGACACGAGGATGTGTGTATTTTTTTTTTTGGGGTTATAAAAAAGGCTAATTAAAATCGTGTTTAAACGGAGATGCCACGCACCCTCCCCATCAGAGATTACAAAAGCTGCATAATTCGTTCGGTGACCTATTTTCCGATTGCCAGGAAAAAAACCGAGGCAGGGAGGGGTTTTCGGGAGCAGCTGATGCTGCATAATTTATCCTGGTTGTTTTGCAGAATTTGGCAGCCTCTGCTCCCCTGCCCAGCTTCCTCACGGCAAAAGGAGAAACCTTTCCTCTGGTTTTTTTCCCCTCTTTTTGTTTTTTGCAAATACACACATGCACTTTTTAGCAAAGCCGTCGTTTTGCAAATGTCGGTTTGGAAAATTGCTAGGGTTGTGGTGCGCTTTGTGATATGGCTTCGGCCCCGATCTTGGGGGCCTTGGTGAAACCGATCTGTTCGGAACCTAAATATTTATACATGTTTAGAAAGCCAGAAACCTATTTGTCGGTTTAGGCTGTTATTGTTTTCGTTTTTCCCCTTTCATTCAATCCTGGCTGATTTTGTGTGGGTTTTTCTGGCGAGGTTTTTCAGAAGCGGACGCCTCAACTACTGCACCGAACCAGCTCTTGGTTATACAGCTAGTCTTCAACATACGTCCACAATTGAGCCCTGCTCTCTCATTTATCTTCTATCTATCTCTCATTTATCTATCTATCTCTATTTCTGTGTCTGTTTGTCTGTCTCTGTCTCTCTCTTATCTATCTATCTATCTATCTATCTATCTATCTATCTATCTATCTATCTATCTATCTATCTATCTAAATCTATATCTCTAACTATCTCTATTTGTCTGTCTGTCTATCTATCTATCATCTAAATCTATCTATCTATCTATCTATCTATCTATCTATCTACCTATCTATCTATCTCTATCCATCTCTTATCTGTTATCTATCTCTCATCTCTATCACTATCCATCCATCCATATCTACTGATTAGCCTATAGGCCATATCAACGTACAAGGTTCAAATATGTGTTTACCAATAAAATTCTGTTCCATTTTTCTGTTCTAAGAAAAAAAGCCAGGATTTTTCCAAGATTGTCCCAGAGGAAAAAACAAGCAAACAGGCTCCCTTCACGGGATTTTAGCCGGCGGTAGACTCAATATATATCGCTTTGTATTTTTCCACCGAGACGGGGTTGGGCTGGATGACCTCCCAGGAACCCCTCCCTATTTCCAAGGTTCTGATTTTTCTGCCACATGCTGCATTATCCATTCAGGGAGTGGCGGGGTTGGGAGGGCAAAGCTAGGTGAAACCCAACCCAGGTTATTTTCTCCGTTCTTTTCCTCCTTTACTGGAATAACCGTCGTTGTTGTTTTTCCCCCCGTAGGATCTGAGCGAGTTCAATGCCACGGCGGTCAAGAGCTTCACCAATACGGTGACCGTCCCAAACCTCAAAGCTGGAACCATTTACGTCTTTCAGGTGCGAGCTCGCACAGTGGCCGGCTACGGACGCTACAGCGGGAAAATGTACTTCCAGACGATGACGGAAGGTGAGTGGCAGGGGGTTCCGCGCTCCTCCCCCTCCCCAACCGTTCATTTAATGACCGTTCGAAGTTACAACCACAAGTTACGACCGTCGCGGCCTTCCCCCTGGTCAACGCGATTAAAGTTCGGACGCTTGGCAATGGACTCATGTTTATGACGGTTGTCACATCCTGGGGGGAGTGGGGGAGGTCCATGTGATTCCTTTTTGCGACCTTCTGAAGAGCAAAGTCAATGATTGATCTGTGGGGTTTCTGGACTGGGCAGGGGGACTGGATGACCTCGGAGATCCCTGCCCCATCCCGGTCCGATCTTTCCATCCACTGATTCCGTGATCTTATTTGAAATCCTGCGCCGAGCATGGGGTTGGACTGGATGACCTCTCGGGGACCCCTTCCAACCTTTCCCTCAAGGAATTAGTGATTGCGTTAAAAAAATCCTTCACCCAGCATGGGGTTGGACTGGATGACCTCCCCCGCGGGACCCTTCCAACCTTGTCCCACAAGGATTTCATGAGCTCATTTAAAAATCTAGCACCACGCATGAGGTTGGACTGAATGACCTCCTGGGCCACTTCCAACCTTTTCCCACAAGAATTTTGTGATCCCATTTAAAAACCCTGTACCTAGCATGGGGTTGGACTGGATGACCTCCCGGGACCCTCCCGACCTTCCCTTTCTGTGTTCCTAACTAGCTGGAACAGCTCTCTGCTGAGGCCCACCCTGCCGGTAACACCAGGCTTCAGTTTAATTTTCTTTTTCTGCGTGTCCTTCCAGCCGAGTACCAAACCAGTATCCAGGAGAAACTACCTTTGATTATCGGTTCCTCGGCGGCTGGTCTGGTCTTCCTCATCGCTTTGGTGGTTATCATCCTGGTTTGCAACAGGTAGGCAGAAATCTCAAACGGAGGGATTTTTTAAAAAAAATAAAAATAAAACAGGAACGTTTTTTTTATTTATTTATTTATTTATTTATTTATTTATTTATTTATTAAATTTTTATACCGCCCTTCTCCCAAAGGACTCAGGGCGGTGTACAGCCAAAAGATAAAAAACACAAAAATATACAATTAAAACAACAATTTAAAACCGAGCATATTAAAAAAAAATGGCCAACATTTAAGAATTTAAAATTTAAAATTATGAACCCTAAAATAGGCTTTAAACAGGCTTCCGTTGGTCTGCCTCATATCAGGACACAGTTAGAATATCCCATATTTTTGGGGGCTCCGCTCGTGCTTTGGCTTTCTCCCCTTTCTACTTCTTGGCTGTCCCCACCTGCAGATCTATCACGGGTATCCCCAAGTCAGAAAAGTGAGGGTTGGACTAGAAGACCTCCAAGGTCCCTTCCAGCTCTCAGATGGATGGATGGATGGATGGATGGATGGATTGATACGATATATGGTCTCCTGCTCCAGCAAGGAGTTGGATTAGAAGACCTCCAAGGTCCCTCCCATCTCTGTTCTGATTGACTGACTGATTGATTGATACGATTGAGGTCTCCTGCTTGAGCAGGGGGTTGGACTAGAAGACCTCCAAGGTCCCTTCCAACTCTGTTATTCTAGTCTGTTCTACATATATTTTCAAGAAGAGACGGGGTTTGCCCCAGATGCGATACAGTCTCCTGCCTTAAGGGTTGGATTAGAGGACCTCCGAGTTCCCCTCCATCCCTCGGGTTCTATCTTCTACGTATCCGCGAGCTTACGGTGAAGGGGGGGTTGGATCCGGCAAGCCCATTAACGGCGCCTCGATGTCCGTGCGTAACCTCGCCGGATTTTGCTTGCAACGGTTCCGACTTGGGAACAGGCTGAGCCTCGCGGGGCAAGGTAGGGGGAGGAGGAAGGGTTTAAGGGGGAGGGTCTTGGTTTGGGGGGGTCGTCGGTGGGGAGGGGGGGGACAGACTGCTGAATCCCAGCCTTGCCCCCCTGCTCTGCTAGTCCATCTGCCTACCGCTCAGCCCGATGCTCTCCTTCCAGACGGCATGGCTTCGAGCGCAACGACTCGGAATACACCGACAAGCTTCAGCATTACACCAGCGGCCACAGTATGTATGGGTTATGGGGGGTGGGGGGCGAGGTGGGGGGCGGTCGGGGGGGCAGGAGGGACGAGCAGCCTTCACCCCCCCAAAGAGGGTTGACGTCAGTGCGATAACCTGTACGGCCCCTCCCCCACATTGCATCAGTCCCACGGGTGCTACAGAAAGTTCGTTTAGTGACGGTTCAACTGTTCAACCTTCCAATGGGGCTGGATCTATCTATCTATCTATATCTATCTGTCTTCTATCTATCTATTAATCTCTATTTCTCTATCTATCTATCTATCCATCCATCCATCCATCCATCCATCCATCCATCCATCCATCCATCTATCTCTTTTATCTATCTATCTATCTATCTATCTATCTATCTATCTATCTATCTATCTATCTATCTATCTATCTATCTATCATCTATCTATCTATCTATCTATCTATCTATCTCTATCTGTCTTCTATCTATCTATTAATCTCTATTTCTCTATCTTCTATCTATCTATCTATCTATCTGTCTGTGTCTGTCTGTCTGTCTGTCTGTCTTCTATCTATCTATTAATCTCTATTTCTCTATCTTCTATCTGTCTGTCTGTCTGTCTGTCTGTCTATCTATCTATCTATCTATCTATCTATTTATCTATCTATCTCTATCTATCTATCTATCTATCTATCTATCTATCTATCTATCTCTATCCATCCATCCATCCATCCATCCATCTATCTCTTTTATCTATCTATCTGTCTATCTATCTATCTATCTATCTATCTATCTATCTATCTATCCATCCATCCATCCATATCTCTATATATCTCTACCTCTTTTATCTATATCTCTAGCTAGCTAGCTATCTGTCACCTATTTATATCTATCTTCTCTATATTTTTGTCTTTTATCTATCTCTATCTGTATCTCTTTTATTTATATCTATATCCATCTGTCATCTATCTATCTATTTATATCTATCTATCTTCTCTCTCTCCATCTCTCTTTTATCTATCTCTGTCTGTCTGTCATCCATCCATCCATCCATCTATTTCTATCTATCTATTTTTATCTCTACCTATCTCTATCTATCGATCTCCTTTAGGAGGGTGGGATTTAACCAAGATTATAAAAACGCACTTGGCAGGATGCCAAACTTTCATTGGGCGCTGGCTTTTCCTCCGCGAAAGAGGGTTAAGAACTAGCCAATCCTGGTTAAGCTCCATTGGTCTTCCCCAATGACTAAATCTTATCCTGGCCTACCGCACAGGGTTGCTGTTGTCGTGGATGCAAAGCAACTCCTCCCCAACCCCACCCCTTAAACCGGAGCATCAAGGGGTGAGCACATGACCCATACCGTTCTTCTCCTCCTTTGAGTAGTTACTCCTGGGATGAAGATCTACATTGACCCCTTCACCTACGAGGACCCCAACGAAGCCGTCCGGGAATTTGCCAAGGAGATTGACATCTCCTGTGTAAAAATCGAACAGGTGATCGGGGCAGGTAAGGCCAACTTCAGGGACTCGGGTGGCGGGGTGTGTGTGCTCTGGGCGATTGATTCGTTTTGCACTGACTTTTTTAGATGGGACAGAAAAATGTGGGGTCCTCGGTGGTCTCTGAGCTGGGTTGTTTTCTTGCAAACGTTTCACGACCCAACTAGGGAACACCATCAGGGCTACGAAAGATGAGGCCGCCTAATTTGGTTAATGGAACGTCTGCTAGAAAATACCCAAGCTCAGAGAGCACCCAGGGCCCCACAACCCTCCCCTTCCTCTTCCTCCTCCTCTTTTCCTCCCCCCCCTCTTCTCCCTTCTCCTCTTCCTCCTTGCAAACCCTAATCCCTTCTAGCGCTGATAATATTACCTAGCTGGGTCATGAAACATCTGCAAGAAAACTACCCAGCTGAGAGAGTGTCAAGACCCCATAGTCCTCTTCCTCTCCCTCCCTCCTCCTCCTCCTCCTCCTCCTCCTCCTCCTCCTTGCAAACCCTCCTCCCTTCTAGCGCTGATAATATTACCTAGCTGGGTCATGAAACATCTGCAAGAAAACTACCCAGCTGAGAGAGTGTCAAGACCCCATAGTCCTCTTCCTCTCCCTCCCTCCTCCTCCTCCTCCTCCTCCTCCTCCTCCTACTCCTCCTTGCAAACCCTCCTCCCTTCTAGCGCTGATAATATTACCTAGCTGGGTCATGAAACATCTGCAAGAAAACTACCCAGCTCAGAGGACACAAGAACCCCACAGTCCTCCCCCTCCTCCTTTTCCCTCCTCCTATTCCGCTCTACAACCCCACCCTCCCTTCTAGCACTGATAATATTCCCTAGCTGGGTCGTGAAACATCTGCCAAAAAAGCCCCCCAAGCTCAAGGAGTACCAAGGACCCCCCCAGTTCGACTCTGAAATGTAGACACGTTGAGTTTTTCAGGGGGAATAAATGAATAAGTGACTTTTCCTGCACTCACTTCCTCCTCCCCCCCCTCCCGCTCTCCCTCCCCACCCACCCACCCACCCCCAGGAGAATTTGGCGAGGTCTGCAGCGGCCACCTGAAGTTGCCGGGGAAACGGGAAAGTTTCGTAGCCATCAAGACCTTGAAATCGGGCTACACCGAGAAACAGCGGAGGGATTTCCTGAGCGAAGCCAGCATCATGGGTCAGTTCGACCACCCCAACGTCATCCGCCTGGAAGGGGTGGTGACTAAGAGCCCCCCGGTTATGATAGTCACCGAGTTCATGGAGAACGGCTCGTTGGATTCCTTCCTTCGGGTAAGGGGCCCCTCCCAAGGGGGAGGTGCGGCAGTTCCTCCCTCCCTCCCTCCCTTGCAGGACCCACACGCACCGTGGCGGGACACGTTTCGCCCCCCCCAGCCGTGGAAGATTGATTGATTGATTGAAATGGTCTGGGGTCTCCTGCATGAACTAGATCTAGCATGGGCTAGAAGACCTCCAAGGCCCCTTCCAGCTCTATTCTGATTGATTGATTGATTGATTGATTGATTGATATGGAAGAGTGTCTCTTGCATAAACAAGGGGTTGGACTGGAGGACCTCCAGGGTCCCTTCCAGCTCTATTCTGATTGATTGATTGATTGATTGATTGATTGATTGATTGATTGATATGGAAGAGTGTCTCTTGCATAAACAAGGGGTTGGACTGGAGGACCTCCAGGGTCCCTTCCAGCTCTATTCTGATTGATTGATTGATTGATTGATTGATTGATATGGAAGAGTGTCTCTTGCATAAACAAGGGGTTGGACTGGAGGACCTCCAGGGTCCCTTCCAGCTCTATTCTGATTGATTGATTGATTGATTGATTGATTGATATGGAAGAGTGTCTCTTGCATAAACAAGGGGTTGGACTGGAGGACCTCCAGGGTCCCTTCCAGCTCTATTCTGATTGATTGATTGATTGATTGATTGATTGATATGGAAGAGTGTCTCTTGCATAAACAAGGGGTTGGACTGGAGGACCTCCAGGGTCCCTTCCAGCTCTATTCTGATTGATTGATTGATTGATTGATTGATTGATTGATTGATATGGTAGAGTGTCTCCTGCATGAACAAGGGGTTGGACTGGAGGACCTCCAGGGTCCCTTCCAGCTCTATTCTGATTGATTGATTGATTGATTGATTGATATGGTAGAGTGTCTCCTGCATGAACAAGGGGTTGGATTGGAGGACCTCCAAGGTCCCTTCCCGCTCTATTCCGATGTTTTGAAGTCAGTCAAAAGAAACCCAGAAGCGATTCTGGTTGAGGAGAACTTATTTTTTGAGAAAATCATGCTTCTGGCTAAGGAGGATCCCCAGCCCCAGTGGCCAGCTGGCCCCTCCCTTCACCTGCCCTGGAATCTCACCCACTCTTTCCTGTCCTCCTGTCCTTCCCTTCAGCAAAATGATGGACAGTTCACCGTCATCCAGCTGGTGGGCATGCTCAGGGGCATCGCGGCTGGCATGAAGTACCTGGCGGACATGAACTACGTCCACCGCGACTTGGCGGCACGCAACATTTTGGTGAACAGCAACCTGGTCTGCAAAGTTTCGGACTTCGGCCTCTCCCGCTTCTTGGAGGATGACACCTCCGACCCCACCTATACCAGCGCTCTGGTAAGAGGGTGGAAGGAGGGCTGGCCAAGACTTTGAAAAGTAACTGAGATAAGTCAAGGGACAAGCCAGGATTTGCCACCTGACACCTTCTGCTAACAAGTCCGTCCATCCAGGAGGTTAATAGTTGTCTGCCACATAGATTCACCTCCACCCCCTGACTTTTATTCCCAGAGCTAAGGTGGGGCTTCGCTAGTAGTGGTGGCTCTTCTGTCCCAAGGACCGGCCCATAGATTTCCACTGTTCTCCTCTCCTCTGCCTTCTTCACATCCACACATCAGGCACTGGACCCAGCTATTCCTTCTCTTCTTCATCAGACACCTCCAAACCTGGGGGCTTTTGACTCTCCATTTGAGGGCTGATGGACAGCCCAGGTTCTCTCTCTCTCTCTCTCTCTCTCTCTCTCTCTCTCTCTCTCTCTCTCTCTCTCTCTCTCTGCCAGCTCCATTCCTTCTTCCCCCTCGGAGCTCTCAGGTGGCCTTGAGGCTGACCCCCCGACTCCCACGCCTCCTCCTCCTTCTCCGATTTGACTGCTGGAGGGGCTGGCAGCTGATGGGCCACAACAGAGATGACCTGAGGCCTTCAGGTGGCAGACTGGCCACTTATAATGATCTAGCCCTCTCTAGATGGCTTAAATCTCCAACCTTGGCAACTTTAAGACTTGTGGCCTTCAACTCCCAGCTTTGCTGGCTGAGGAACTCTGGGAGTTGAAGTCCACAAGTCTTAAAGTTGCCACGGTTGGAGACCCCTGACTTAAATGACCATTTCCAGCCCTCCATGGGAACTGTAGTCCAGGGGGACTGAAAGGGACCAGGTTATGGAGTGTTACCTCCACTCGGTGAAGGTCTTACTTCCCTGAAGATGCCAAGGACTTTGTCCTCCGGACAAGTTATGGCGATTTGTGTGATCAGCTTATGACTTCCCCCTTCAGTTTCTCCCAAGTCCAAGTGGCTCATGGGTTTTGGAGTCTCGACTCACAGCCTTGGCTGTGAACGGCTGAGAAGACGTTCCTTCAAGAAGTGGTCGGCATCTGTCCTCCGACATCTGTCTTTCTCATTGGACAGCAAAGAGATCCAATCGTTGTCCCTTCTTCAGAAGACAAGTACTGTAAGACAGGGGTCTTCAATCTTGACAAAGTTAAGACTTGTGGACGCGGGTGGGTTTCACATTATGTTACTCCTGGTTCACTGCATGCGCACAAGCTCACTTTGGTTCACGTGTACACCTGCCTGCCTTTCACACATGCGCCCGGCCTCAAAAACTTGCCTAAATAGGATGTCATAGAGCCAGAGTGGGGTTGGGAGAGGGGCGGGGCCCACCAGCGATTTCCGCTACCGGTTCGGGCAAACCGGTCCAAACCGCTGAATACCACCTCCGCTTGTGGTCTTCAACTTTCAGAATTCCGGGTAGTTGAAGTCCACCGCTCTTAAGATTGCCAAGGTTGGAGACTCCTGCTGTAGGACACTTGATCCTTCTCGAACCCAGTTCTTCTCCTTTCTCTTCCCAGGGCGGGAAGATCCCCATCCGTTGGACGGCGCCCGAGGCCATCCAGTATCGAAAGTTCACTTCGGCCAGCGATGTGTGGAGCTATGGAATTGTCATGTGGGAAGTAACGTCCTACGGAGAGAGGCCTTATTGGGATATGACCAACCAAGACGTAAGTCGCAGCTTTGAAACATCTGAGGAATTACCTTTGGGGTTGTAGATGGCTGGAACTTCTGACGATGGCATCTCCTGTAGACATAGGGAGCAGAAAATGAGGGTCCTCCCCCACCAAAAAAAATTATGGGTTGCTTATGGAAAAAGGAAGAAGGAACCCTTCTGAGAATTCTTCCAATGTTTCTAGGAGGCCTTCATCTCAAACGTTTCTCTTAACTCAAAGTCTTTCTCATCTAAACTGTGCTGGTTCCTGGCCATAATAATAATTGGTTGGATGGAATTTGGTGGGAATTTGTCATCTAAAGCATCATTTTCCACGGGCTACCCTCTCCTTTAGATAACTTCAACTGGTCTTCAACAATACGATTTTGCAAGTCTGGAAGAATGGATGGTCCTCAAAACTGGAGGACAAATTTTGGTTCCTCCTAGGGTTGAACATTATATTTTGAGCAATTCCAGTTCTCAAACCCCTTTCAACCAACAAGCAGGCTCAAGTGAGCACCAAAGACCCCTCATTTCAGTCCTAAGCGACACATAGTCTCCTTTATTTAGATCCCTTTCTCTCCAGTCCTGCCAAAACCCTTCTTATAAAATGAAATGGTGGATTAATGCAGCTGATTCTCTTTTGGAAATACAGATAATCCTCGACATATGACCCAAAGCTTAGTTACAGCCATGGAGAGGGCCCAATTGTTGGAACTTTAAATCTGGGTTGCAAGTCCTCTTTTTTGGATCAGTCATAACTTAAAATGGTCCTAAGTCGAGTACTAGCTGTAGAACCAATATAATAATAAGTCAGGAGCAATGAGCGTAAAATTCACACAGGGTTCAAGTGGTGTAAAATTATGGATCATTCATTGGCAGGTCATTAATGCAATCGAGCAAGACTATCGATTACCACCGCCCATGGATTGTCCGAGTGCTCTCCATCAGCTCATGCTGGACTGCTGGCAGAAGGACCGCAACCACCGGCCGAAATTCGGACAGATAGTCAACACCCTAGACAAGATGATCCGAAACCCCAACAGCCTAAAAGCCATGGCACCCCTTTCCTCAGGGTAAGAAAGCAAACTCTCAGACTTTGACACTGAAGAAGACTTTGTGTCTTCTTCGTTGGTTGAGGGACCTTCCTTGGAAGCAAACTCGCAAACTTTGATTGTGGAGAAGACTTTGAGTCTCCTTCACTGGTTGGAGAACCTTCCTCGGAAGCAAACTCACAGATTTTGATCATGGAGAAGACTTTGAGTCTTCTTTTTTTGGTTGAGGGACCTTCCTTGGAAGCAAACTCATTGGACTTTGATTGTGGAGAAGACTTTGAGTCTTCTTCACTGGTTGCAGAACCTTCTTTGGAAGCAAACTCTTGGACTTTGACATTGGAGAAGACTTTGAGTCTTCTTCACTGGTTGGAGAGCTTTCCTTCATGTGGGTTGACTGGAGGTCCAACACAGGAATCTACCAAGGGTTTAGTAATATCTCTATTGAAGAGAGTCACCAAGGTTGGGATAAACCTGGAATAAGGTTCCCTACCTTAAACACCAAACACACACACACACACACACACACACACCTTCTTCTGCTTCTGTTGTGCCCTGAGAAATGGTCGTAAAAACGGGGCAAAGGTCTCGCTTAGCAAGGCAATTTGTGGCCGTACGTCGAGGACTACCTGTGCCTGGTGGCAATTTGAAATTGAAATGGATTTTAATTTGATTGACCTTGCAGGATTAATCTTCCTTTGTTGGACCGGACCATTCCAGACTATTCCAGTTTCAATACCGTCGACGAGTGGCTGGAAGCCATCAAGATGGGCCAGTACAAAGAGAATTTTGCCAGCAACGGGTTCTCCAGTTTCGACTTAGTTTCGCAAATGACGATGGAGTAAGAATACCAAGCCTTAAAACTGTAAAATATTTCTTCGCATAAAAATCAAATATGGGGAGTTCTTGGTTTACAACAATTCGTTTAGGGTCCGTGGGGCAGCCAGTTTCACTTAGCCACCGCGGGACTGATGTAAGAAGCGCAGAGATGTGCTGAACCGCGGCGGCAAGGAAAGTCGTAAAACGGGAGCAATGTTCACTTAACGAATGTCTTGCTTAACAACAGAAATGTTGGGGGGGGCCGGTTGTGGCTGTCATTCGAGGACTACCTGTAAAATAGAATCATAAATAAAATAATGAAATAAAATAAGATAACCGATGACAGAATGGAATGGAATGCAAAGTATAAAATACAAAATGCAAAGCCATACAAAATACAATACAGTACAGTGCAACACAATGTAATACAAAATACAATACAGTACAGTACCACAGTACAGTACAGTATAATACAAAATACACAATAGAAAATACAATACCACAGTACAGTACAATACAAAATATACAGTACAAAATACAATACCACAGTACAGTACAGTACAAATATACAGTACAAAATACAATACCACAGTATAATACAATATAATATAATACAGTATAGTATAATACAATACAATACAGTACAATACAATACAAAATAATACAGTATAATACAAATATACAGTACAGTAATAGTACAGTATAATACAAAATACAATATAATACAGTACAGTATAATATAATACAAAATACAATACAGTATAGTACCACAGTATAATACAAAATAATACAGTACAATACAGTACAGTACAAATACAAACACAATACAAATACAAACATAACACAATACAAATACAATACAAAATGCAAAACAATACAAAATACAATACAGTACAATACCACATTACCGTACAATACAATACAAAATACAATACAGTACAGGACAACATGAAATACAAAACAATACGAAATTCAAAACAATACAATAAGTACAAAATACAAATCAATACAATATAAAATGCAATGTAACAAAAAAATACAGTAGAAAATGCAATACAAAATACAATACAAACACAATACAATACAACCTCTCCCTAATCTTCCCGCCCCTGCTTTTCTTCCTCCGTCCCCAGAGACATCTTGCGAGTCGGAGTGACGCTGGCTGGGCACCAGAAGAAGATCCTGAACAGTGTCCAGGTGATGCGGACGCAGATGAGCCAGATCCAGTCCGTGGAAGTTTGAGACGTGCTTCTCGCACTCGCGGTCAGGGGTTCGGAGGTCCCGCTCCCTCATTGTCCTGGAGCACGTCCAGGTTTCCCACGGGCCTCAGGGCTTCCCAATCCAAGACGGACGCGGAGCGCCCGAGCGGCCACGGACTCTGAGCAAATTAGAGCCACTCTGGATTTCTGATTTTGGAGGACACGTCCAAACCACACGTCGGTGGCGTGGACCTTCTCCTCAAAGGGCTAAAGTTGGGGTAGGGACAGCAAGCGGCCCTTCTCAGCCCCCCCCCCTTCAACCCTGTCCATCCTTCGAATGAGCCGTTCCAGCGTCGCCGTTGACACAGGAGGTCCCCGAGCATCCAGAACGGAGCTGTGGAGGCTTCGTGTCATCCGGAGTTCGGTGGACGTGATCTTTGGGCTGGACCAAAGAAGGGGCCAGAGACAGGAGGTTTTACTTACGGATGGGTCTTTTGAAACCCTCTTTCCTTCGAAGGACAGAAACATTTTATTTTATTTTTTACAAATTTTGATGTCCTCTTCCACCTTCTTCTTCCCCCACCCCCCGGGGTCTAAAGGAGCTTCCTCTACGGTTCAGATCGGTCCTTGATCGAGTTGGGATTGGGTTCGAATCTCGGTGCTTCCCGGAACCCCGTTCCTCTTTTGCATCCCCCCGAACGGCAGCTCTTGACACACTCGCAATGTTCACCAGGCCTTCCTCCTTTTGTAGCGTGTTGTAGACGTTGTGGTGCTTTTCTGTTGTGGTTGTCCATGACTTCTCCTTCGTTTGCAACGGGGGTCCCCAGGGGGTTGGGGGAGGGGGCTGTGTTGTTTTCACCCTCCTCCGAATGCAAAATAATAATAATAATTTGTGTTTCTCCTGTCAAGGAGCCAGGCATTGACACCAAGTTGCTCCTAAGTGTGTGTGTGTGTATGTTTGTGTGTGTGTTGAGAGAGAGATCCTATTTTTTTTTCTCATTTGGATTTGTGCTGATCGACCCTGCCAGATAGAGGTACTCCTCGGCTTACAACCGTTTGCTTAGTGACCACTCAAAGTTGCGAAAAAGTGTCTCGGGAACAATTGTTAAACATGACCGTCACAACCTCCCTGCAATCATGGAAGCAAAATTCCGACTCATATTTATGACGGTTGCAGTGTCCCGGGGTCATGTGATCCCCTTTCGCGACCTTCTGCCAAGCCGAGGGAGAAACCCGCTTTGATTAACGGAAGTGTGACCAATTTAACCACAGCTGCGATCTCCTTAACAACGGTGGTGAGAAACATCATCAAACAGGGGGACAAAACTCGCTTTCACAACCATCTGGCTTAGCGACAGAAAGTTTAACCTCGATTGCGGTTATAAACCGAGGACTACCTGTAGCCGAAGCGCGTCGAATCCGCAAAAGCAATTATAAACGAGCGAGCGTGTTATGCAAAGCAAGCCGCCGTCAGGAAAGTGGGTTAGATTCCGTGTCTTTGCAAACTGGGGAAATTGTTCCCACAGGGCAGACGAGAAAAAAAAAGGGGGGGGGAGAGAGGATTTTCCTTGCAGCTTTTCCACAAAGGCAGGAGGAAATTAATTTTTTGCATCAGAAGGTCTCCTTTTAGAAAACAACACACACACACACAGACAGAGAGAGAGAGAGAGAGAGAGAAAGCGATTGACGTATGCCTGCAAATTCTTTTAAGAGGAGGGAGCTTGGCTCGGCCGTGCTAAATTATTCCTGGTGAGTTTGCTGAAATCATTGGTATTTTGCCCTCCCAGCCACTCACCTTTTCATTCTAATTAAGATGTGTGTGTGTGTTTTTTTTCATCTGCAAGCTGGCTTATAAAGAGCTTTTTCCAGCGTCTTTTATCCGTAGTAGACTTTGGTGATTTGAAGATGGGTGGACTTCAACTCCCACAATTCCCCAGCCAGCATGGAGAATTCTGGGAGTTGCAACGTACAACCTGCTGCATGAGGAATTCTGGGTGTTGAACTCCATCCATCTCCACGTTGCTAAGCTTGCAAAACTTAAGTTGAAGTTGAATCCAGCCTCGATTCTACAGCCAGCATACGTGGACTACAACTCCCAGAATTCCCCAGCCAGCGAGGAGAATTCTGGGAGTTGAAGTCCACCCATCTGCACATTGCTAAGCTTGCACAACGCTCCGTTCTCGATTCTGCAGCCGGCGTCCGTGGACTACAGCTCCCAGAATTCTCCACGCTCGCTGGGGAATTCTGGGCATCGAAGTTCACACCGCACTGTTGGTTTGTGCAACTTGGCTCTGTTCTGTGTGTGGAAAATTCTCATTCTCCCCCCCAATTTACCGAATTCACATCCACCTGTCCCGAGGCTGCCCCGTTGCACCACACCGAGCAATAAAACGCCAGGCTTATGGGTATGGTGATCCTCCTGAGAGGAGGGGCTTTGGTGCGAGAAAGGAATAGAATAGAATAGAATATTTTTATTTATAGACCGCCTTTCTCCCGAAGGACTCAGGGCGGTGTACAGCCAAGAATAAAATACAGGAAAAAAAAACAATACAAAACTAAGGAGGCAATTTAAGGATGAAGGATTGGGGAAAAAAAACACCATCAAGAGCCTTTAATCTGGAAAGCGACATTATTCTCTTTGGATAATATAGGTTGCCATCTTCAAACCAGTTGCCCGGATGCAAATCTGGCCTAAAACGGTGGAATGCGGAGGAGAAGCGGCCGCAAACAGGAGCGAGTATTTATTTCAAGCGGAGAAAATTTAAAGTTTTTCTTCTCTTGTCTGTATTTTCCTTTCGGGAGGCAGGGGAGGGGTGCGTGGCGTGTGTGGAATTGGAGGGTCCTGTACTGTGGACATTCGCGGGACCTTCCAGCTTGAAGCTTCACGAAGATGCGTCTCAGCTCATCGCCAGTTTCCCTATTTTAAGGAGAAACCTCCCCACTTCGTCTCCGGAGGGGCTACTCATGCAACCTGTGTTCTTTTAAACCCTGACAGTATTTGTATTTTTTACAAAAGGACGGCGACAACCACAAAAATGTGAATAACAGGTGGTTTTCCAACCCTTGTCCCCTGACACCCGCCCCCAACAAGGATGCGTCTTCCATTCCAACCAGTCCTTCTCCGTACTCCACTGGACATCTTTGCGGTGTCCGCGGGAAAGGGAAACCCGATGTATTTATAAAGAAAACGCAGAACCCGTTACTCCGCGATCTTTGTAGGAGTATTTTTAAGAAGACTTTCTTTTCCAAAATAAATGTGAAGTGTGAACGTTTTGGAATCGGTCCCTTCTTTTCTTTGAATTCGTCTCACCTTTGAACTTCTGGACGTGTTTCCATGGTTTGTTTGTTGGTTTTTTAAAATTAAATTTTAAATTTTATTTTGTTTTTAATACAAGCATTTCATCATTCATGAAACAGTGCGTCGTCCGAGTACAAATATTTTGTGCAGTAACAATTAAGATTTATGGTATGTAAATGTATTTCGGATTCGTCATTGTCTCGAATGAGACCGATCACAGCTGTGTCATCTGCGAACTTCAGTAGTTTGACAGATGGATCGTTGGAGATGCAGTCATTGGTATACAGAGAGAAGTGGGGAGAGCACACAGCTTTGGGGGGGACCTGTGCTAATTGTACAGGTATTTGATGTGATCTTGCTTAGCTTCACCTGCTGCTTCCTGTTTGTTAGGATCTTAGAATCGAATAGAGCCGGAAGGGACCTCAGAGGTCTTCTAGTCCAGCCCCCTGCTCAAGCAGGAGAACCTATATCAGATAAAGGGCTGTTTAGTTTCTTCTTCAAAACCTCCAGGGATGGAGCGCCCACAACATCTAGTGGCAAGCTGTTCCACTGGTTAATCGGCCCCACTGTTAGGAAGTTACAGTCTTATATGAGCTTCTATTCTGACAGAACCACCTTCATGTCAGGTTTTCCTGCAACGCTGACAATTAAAACAAACAGCAACAACTTTCTAAGTTTAAGCCACATGGTTGCGGTCAATAATTTGTGGCTTGTTCCACATTCCGTGCCTAGAATTTCCGTTCCGTGGCCGGAGGATAATTTTGTCTGCTTTGGTTTCGTGTGACATACTTGATGTGGTTTTGGAGTTTTTTTGACCTGGCAAAAAGCGGATGCGGAATTACCGAAGGACAGGACACAACTCACGATGCTTCCACAGAGCGTCATGCAATGTGACACAAATTATGGAATAAAATGCAGAAAAATGCAGAATTGAAGAGAAAATAGAAGGGAAGAGAATTTGAAGAGAATAGAATAGAATGCAGAAAAAATGTGCAGCAGAATAAAATGGAGAAAAATGCAGAATAGAAAAGAGAAGAGAAGAGAATTTAAAGAGAATAGAACAGAATGCAGAAAAATGTAGAATAGAATAGAAAGAATAGCAGTAGAAGAGATGAGAAAATGCTGAACAGAATAGAATAGAATGCAGAAAAAATGTAGAATAGAATAAAGTATAAAATAGAATAGAATTTGAAAAGAATAGAATAGAATGGAAAAAAATATAGAATAGAATAGAAAGAATAGCAGTAGAAGAGAAGAGAATGCAGAAAAATACAGAATAGAATTTGAACAGAACAGAATGCAGAAAAAAAGTAGAAGAGAATAGAATAATAGAATAGAATATTGGAATGAATAGAATAGAATAGAAATAGAATAATATAGAATAGAAGAGAATATAGAATAGAATATCGAAAATAGAATAGAATAGAAAAGAAAAATAGAATAGAATAGAATAGAATAGAAAATAGACTTAATAAAATTTAGAATAGAATAGAAAATAAATAATATAGAATAGAATAGAATAGAATAGAATAGAATAGAATAGAATAGAATAGAATCACAGCGCGACCGCGGCCCTCCCCCTTTCCAAAGCCGGGGTCCCCAACTCAAGGACCCTGAACCCCGTCTTCTTCCAGCCGTTTCCAAAGCCTTTCGTGAACAGCAGGAGAAGACATGGAGACCCTCTTCCCCCCACTCCCGGCTCCTTCTGCTGCCTCCGTGGGGGTGGGTGGGAGGAGAAGCCATCCATGCGTGATGCTTCAATCTTCTCCAATTAACTTTGAGATGGATTTTCACACCCCTGGACCGCTCTCTCTCGCTCCGTCCAAAATAGCCCTTTGGAGCATGATGCAAACTGGCAGCAGAGCGACAGGGCAGCTACCGAGAGAGAGAGGGTCGTGGGGGACAGAAGTCCGCGCAGGTGTCCCGGCTCGCTTGGTCCTAAGCTGGCCTCGTAATTGGCGTGGAGACACAAAAGGACATTGTGACAATGTTTTGGGTCTTCTACGACTGGGCCTTCCAGACCAGCTGTGTTGACATGCGGGGGGTGGGGAGGCCTTGAACCAGGTCGTCCACCCGTTGACGGATATTACTCTTGATGCCCTCTTTCACAGTGCCAACGTGCGAAAGGGCGCTGAACTCTTGTTGACTCAAGTTTCCGCGGGTTCAAAAGTTCAAGGCATATCAACCGAGATCATCGTCCATCTCCGGGAAAGGGTAGTGATGGGGGGTGGGGGGTGGGAGGGGAAGGTTGGCCTTCAAGCCCAGCGGACGTGACACTAGAGGATTGGTGGAACCGTCTCATCCTACGATCGACACCTCGAAGAGATGCCCCCTCCAACGCGCCCACTCATTGGGTGGAAGGCGGTGGGGGGGGGGGCTTTCCAAGCAAGCTGACCTTGAGGTAGGGATGGAGAAGCCAAGAGGGAGGAGCCACCCGCGGGAACCACAGCCTTCCCCTCCCTCCCCTCCCCCACCAAAACACACGTGCAAAAATTTAGGGCAGAGACGCCATCGGTAATATTTACTTATCACAGTAGGCTTCAATTAACAAACAAGGAGGTTTGTGGACCAAGGGAGAAGAAAGAAAACCCACGATTTTCTCATGCATGGGTGGACATCTGTTGTCAACCCATGACAAGGTTGGCCTCTGGCCATCCATGGCGACATCCAAACGCATTTGCAGCTGGACGAAACAAAGCCAACTTCCCAGGTCCGAGATGTTTGGGTTGATGGACCAGAGAAGGCAGCTGCCCCACCCCTCTCCAAAAAAACCCCACCAATGTAATCCTAGGCCGCATGAAACAAGAGCCTTAGAATCAAAATCACGTGACGAGCGAATACCTCTTGATAAAGACCACGCGTGGAATACGGTATCTGGTTTTTGGTTGACCACGTTACCCCAAAAGGTGTTGAGATGTTGGGAAGAGGGCCGAGAAGAGTAACCGAGAGGATTAGGAGACTGGAGCAGTGATGGGTTTCAGAACTTTTTTTACTACCGGTTCTGTGGACGTGGCTTGGTGGGTGTGGTTTGCTGGGCGTGGCAGGGGAAGGATATTGTAAAATCTCCATTCCCTCCCCACTCCAGGGGAAGAATACTGCAAAATCTCCATTTCCACCCCACTCCAGGGGGAAGGATATTGCTAAATCTCCATTCCGTCCCCACTCCAGGGGAAGGATACTGCAAAATCTCCATTTCCACCCCACTCCAGGGGGAAAGATATTGCTAAATCTCCATTCCCTCCCCACTCCAGGGGAAGAATACTGTAAAAGCTCCATTCCCACCCCACTCCAGGGGAAGGTTACTGCAAAATCTCCATTCCCTCCCAATCAGCTGGGACTTGGGAGGCAGAGAATAGATGGAGGCGGGGCCAGTTTACTATCGGTTCTCCGAACTACTCAAAATTTCCGCTACCGGTTCTCCAGAACTGGTCAGAACCTGCTGAAACCCATCTCTGGACAGATAAAGAACGGTTGCTGGAATTGGGCATGGCCAGTCTAGTGAAAAGAAGAATTAGCATTGACATGATAGCAGTCTTCTAGTATTTGGGGGGGCTACCACGAAGAAGAAGGGGTCACTAGAAGGAAAGACAAGAAGAAACAACAAATGGGAACTGACCAAGGAGAGAAGCAACTTAGAACTAAGGAGAAATTTCCTGACAGTGAGAACAATTAATCAGCGGAACGACTTGCCTCCAAAAGTTGTGGCCGCTTCATCACCGAAGGTTTTTAAGAAGAGATTGGGCAGCCATTTGTCTGAAATGCTCTAGGATTTCCTGCCTGTGCAAGGGGTTGGACTAGAAGACCTCGAAGGACCCTTCCGGCTCTATTATTCTGTTACGGTTCCTCTGCGTCGTTGTTTAGCTCTAAACCCAAGTGAGGTGGGCCGTAAGACCCTTCTCTCCCTGCCATAGCTTGCTGGCTCAATTTACAGAATAATACAGAATAACAGAGTTGAAAGGGACCTTGGAGGTCTTCTAGTCCAACCCCCAGCTCAAGCAGGAGACCCTGGATCATTTCAGACCAATAGCTGCCCAATCTCTTCTTAAAAGCCTCCAGTTCCTTCTCATAATTTGCTCAACACCCCCCACCCCCAGCTTCCGAGAATGTTCCCAGGCCATCATACAAACATCATTTCTGCAAGATTATTATTCCCATTCAAATTTAGGGAGAATACACATCTTTTTTCAAGAGAGAGGTTAGTTTTAGAGGCATACACACAGGCTTAATTAGGAAGCTGCATACATTGAAAAAATAGCTCTTTTTCCCCCCCTCGGCTGACAGATGTTATTAAAAAGGGATCAGCTTCAACAGATTCTTAAGACGGTTAGAGGGACGTCAGATTCAAATTAAGGGGAGGTTGTCCAATTTAGCAATTACACATTCGTCAGTGGTACATAAATTCTGCTTTAAAATTCATTCTTTTTATTTAAAATGCAAACATTTTTCATTAGGAATTCTCACGAGAACCTGACACCAAAGAAATAAAATATTTGATTTTACACATTGTAACAGCGGCACGAATAACACACGCACAAAATTGGAAACAGGAAAGGCCACCAACCGATGAAGAAGTGATAGGAAATGAAAGAGAAAGAAGAGCCAGACTATTATAAAATCTGGAACAAATGGTATGAATGGCTTTGAGACGAGAAATAAAGAATAAAAAATAAAGGAGAGAAACGAGAAATGTACAATATGTATATAATCAATATATAAAAATGTATAAAAGTAAACCTATTAGTTTCAGATAATTTAATGTAAATAAAGTAAATGGCACAAGAAAGAAAATAAAACAATAAATGAGATATGGGGGGAAATGTATAAAAACGAAAGATCACTAAGAAACGTTATTTAAAAATAGGAGATATTTATATGTTGTATGTTATATGTTTGTCATATTGTGTGTTATAATAAAATAAAAAAAATTAAAAATAAAATTCATTCTTACAGGACCGTCCTCAAAGCCCAAAGTCCATTTATCTACTTTAAATCTAATAATAATCCTTCCTTCTGTCTTTCCTTCCTTCCTTCCTTCCTTTTTTTCTATCCATCACATCTTTCCTTCCTTTTCCCTCCCTTTTCCTTCCTCATCTCCTCCCCTCCCTCTCCCCTTCTTCTTTTCCATCCATCACATCTTTCCTTCCTTCCTTCCTTCCTTCCTTCCTTCCTTCCTTCCTTCCTTCCTTCCTTCCTTCCTTCCTTTCCCCCCCTTTCCTTCCTCCTCCCCTCTCCTCCCCTTCCCTCCCTCTCTTCCTGTAATAATCAATCGAGAGTCTAATATGGAAGTCCTAATATTTACATGGAAGAAGGAAGGAATAAATTGCATAGCTGACCAGCAGAGAGCACCACAGATTTGCGTACCTGCTGTTCTTTAAAAGCAAAAGCAGATTTTAATTAGCACAACTGGATGTGTCTGAAAATGGAACACAAACCTTGTTTTTCTCTCCCCTCTCCCCCCCTCCCGTTTTCAGTGACACGTGAATCGAAGCGCCCTTCTCAGCAAATAAAGCAATAAAGAAAGAGTAGAGTAGAATAGAATAGAATAGAAACATGGAATGGAATGGAATAGAAAATATAAAATAGAATAGAATAGAAAATATGAAATAGAATAGAATAGAAACATGGAATGGAATGGAATGGAATGGAATAGAATAGAATAGAATATGAAATATGAAATATGAAATATGAAATAGAATAGAATAGAATAGAAACGTGGAATGGAATGGAATGGAATTAATGGAATTAATGGAATAGAATAGAATAGAAAATATGAAATATGAAATATGAAATATGAAATAGAATGGAATAGAAAAATGGAATGGAATGGAATTAATGGAATGGAATGGAATAGAATAGAAAATATGAAATATGAAATAGAATAGAAACATGGAATGGAATGGAATTAATGGAATTAATGGAATGGAATTTAATGGAATGGAATTAATGGAATAGAATAGAATAGAAAATATGAAATAGAATAGAATAAAAAATATGGAATAGAATAGAATAGAATAGAATAGAATATGAAATATGAAATATGAAATATGAAATAGAATAGAAACGTGGAATGGAATGGAATGGAATTAATGGAATTAATGGAATAGAATAGAATAGAATAGAAAATATGAAATATGAAATAGAATGGAATAGAAAAATGGAATGGAATGGAATTAATGGAATGGAATGGAATAGAATAGAAAATATGAAATATGAAATAGAATAGAATAGAAACATGGAATGGAATGGAATTAATGGAATGGAATGGAATTAATGGAATTAATGGAATGGAATTTAATGGAATGGAATTAATGGAATAGAATAGAATAGAAAATATGAAATAGAATAGAACAGAAAATATGGAATAGAATAGAATAGAATAGAATAGAATAGAATAGAATAGAATAGAATAGAATAGAATAGAATAGAATCCCTGCCTCTCAACCTTGGCAACTTTAAGATACATGGACTTCTAACTCCCAGAATTCCCCAGCCAGCACAGAGTACATAACCTGTACAAGATTTCCCCCTCCTTCTCAATTTTTTTTTGGGGGGGGAGGGTCCCTTTCCATTTCTTGCCTGGATGGGGTGGGTGGTGGGTAGGAGCTTTGTTTTCCTTGCTAGATCTTGGCACTCTGGCAACTGAGGTCTTGTGGCAACACACAACAGCTTGTAGCCGGGAGCTTAGCCCCCATAAATCTGGATTTTGCTCTCTTCCAGCAATAGATTGCAGAAACTCCGAACTGGGTGAGAGAAGCCGTGAGACAAGGAGGGGAGGAAACCTGCGACTACCGAGCCCATCGCGCACTTCTCTTGCCATCCGAAGCCAGCAGGAAGAAGGCAGACCCCAGAAGCCATGGTAGGTCCATCACCCCCTCTGATGTTTGGGCAGGAGGACAAACATCCCAGGAGGAGGAGGAGGAGGAGGAGGAGAAGGGAAGAAGCTAGAAATACGGCAACACGGTTGCTAAGGACCGATCACACAAACACAAGCGGTCAGCCATCAATCTTTGGGGAGCCATCCTGCACCCAGAGGTTCAGGAACGTTGGGTGATGTAGGAGGAAGCGGTGGGGGGGACCTTGCCAGAAGAACCGAGAAAAAGAGATTTTGAATCAAAAATCGGGAAGAGGATAGAACATAGGATAATAGGGAGGGAAGGGACCTGCGAGGTCTTCTAATCCAACCCCCCTGCTCCTAGAGCAGGAGATCATTCCAGACAAATGGGTGGGTTTTTTTGAATATTTTTTTTTTATTTTATAAACAAACAAACGTTTAATCCATTCCTTCCATGTTTCATCTTTTTGTTGTTTCTTTTTTTTTAAAATTTATTTTTGTCACAACAGTATACACAAACATCGTCATAAATAAAAACAACATATCATGAAAGAAAAATATGTATATATAAGTAAAAGTATGCAACAGCTATGTTAATTTGATATGATGAAGGGAACAATAGGACAGGAACGGTAGGCACTTTTGTGCTCTTATGCACGCCCCTTATAGTCCTTTTAGGAATGGGGTGAGGTCAAAAGTAGAGAGTTTTTGGTTGAAGATTTTGGGATTTTGAATAGAGACTATGGAGTCAGGTAATGAGTTCCAAGCGTTAACAACTCTGTTACAGAAGTCGTATTTTCTGCAATCAAGTTTGAAGCGGTTGACATTAAGTTTAAATCTATTGTCTGCTCTTGTATTATTGCGACTGAAGCTGAAGTAGTCTTTTACAGGAAGGATATTGCAGGAGATGATTTTGTGTGTTAAACACAGGTCATGTCGAAGTCGGAGGAGTTCTAAGTTTTCTAGTCCTTCATTTCAATTTAATCTATTACAGGTTTTTTCCACAAGCACGATATTCTAATTATACCATTTTCTTGCACAACTATCGATTTGCTTATCTGTACCTTTTTCCTAACCAGCGGTAAAACTGACCCCCATATCTTAAAATATTCTGAATCCTCTCTTTTCACAAATTTGTGATTCCTTGTGGAATCACAAATCCAGGACCTGCTGGATCTCACCCCTGCTTCCGATTCTGTTATCCTGTATGGAATTGTCTCCTGCTTGAGCAGGGGGGCTGGACTAGAAGACCTCTAAGGTCCCTTCCGACTCTGTCATTTTATCATTCCCTCATTCAACTCAGCTCCTACCATAAAGTGCGGTGCCACTTCGAACGGTGTGTCATGAAATACAACATTTATTAAATGCCATAATTCCCCATCCCCGTGATAGGACTCATAGATGGGTTTATAGGTGACGTTTATTTTCCATGCGTATCTGACTTTTTCCCCGCGTGAAATTCTTACAACATCCGTTATTTATAGCGTCTTCTGCCACCGTGGCCGTAATATAAACTGCGTTCTCGTGGCACTTGCATCACTCTGGTAATCAATAATATTGATAAGGCAGGCGTGGCCTTTATCTTGAAGGCGGAGATTTCTAGATAATCCAGATTAGGATAGGTGTGTGGGAGAGGTCAGGAGTGATAGGGTGAAGGGGTGCTGTCTAGGGCAGGGGTCTCCAAGCTCTGGACCTCTCAGAGGAAGTTTCAGACTCCTTAAGTCTCCTGCGTGAGCAGGGGGTTGGACTGGATGACCTCCAAGGTCCCTTCCAACTCTGGAAGGGACCTTGGCATAGGACCCGGATATCTACGGGACCGCCTTCTGTTACCATATGCCTCCCACCGACCAGTGCACTCCCATAGAGAGGGTCTCCTCAGGGTGCCGTCAGCCAAATAATGCCGGCTGGCGACCCCCAGGAGGAGAGCCTTCTCTGTGGGGGCACCTACCCTCTGGAATGAGCTCCCTCCCGGACTCCGTCAACTTCCTGACCTCCGGGCCTTTAGCCGCGAGCTGAAGACTTATCTATTCTTCCGAGCAGGACTGGCATAATATGGGTTTTAAATTGGATTTTAAATGGGGGTTTTATATTATGTCTTTTATAGTTTTAATTTGGCCAAGGTTGAATAAGTTTCCACTTTGACTGTATGACTATAACTTTTTGCTGGCAATCCTTATAATTTATATTGATATATTGACCATCAATTGTGTTGTAAATGTTGTACCTTGATGAACGTATCTTTTCTTTTATGTACACTGAGAGCCTATGCACCAAGACAAATTCCTTGTGTGTCCAATCACACTTGGCCAATAAAATTCTAAAATTCTATTCTATTCTATTTTTTAAATGGGTTTTATTGTATATTAAATTGTATTTTTATCTGGCTGTTAACCGCCCTGAGTCCTTCGGGAGAAGGGCGGTATAAAAATTAAAATATTATTATTATTATTATTATTATTATTATTATTATTATTATTATTATTATTATTGTTGTTGTTGTTGTTGTTGTTGTTGTTGTTGTTATTGTTACTGTCTATGAAGTAGTTGTGCAAAAAAAAAAAAAAAGTAGAATTACCTTATCCGGCCCTGTTTTCTGTCTGGCCTTCTTGGTAAACCTGACATTTAGCTAGGCTGAGCTGAACGCTGGGATCAAATGGATCCAAGGAGGGTCTGGATGACCTCGTGCAGCCCCTAACTCGTTGAGTTGGGTCCGATTGGTTCAGGCTTAATATCAGATCTCCCCTCAGCTCGAACCTCTATGTTAAAAAACTGACCCTCAGCTTCAATTGCCGAGAAAGGTATCGTTGACTAGAAGCCAAGTGAATTGCCTGTGAACCGCCCTGAGTCCTACGGGAGATGGTGCGGTATAAAAGTATGATTAATAAATAAATAATAAATAAATTGCAGTAAACGCAAAGCCGGAACTGACAAATGCCTGCCAAAAATCCTCAAGTCAAATTTCATTTCCTCCCATTCCTCCCCGTATCCCATCAAATTCGAAGAAGATTTTTTTTAGACAGGTCGCTTCGAGTGTAGGTTCAGTCAATCGGAATAGAGCTGGAAAGGGACCTCGGAGGTCTTCTAGTCCAACCCTCTGCTCAGGCAGGAGACCCTCGACCATTCCAGAGAAGCGGCTGTCCAGTGTCTTCTTAAAAGCCTCCAGGGATGGAGCGCCCACGACTTCCAGTGGCAAACTGTTCCACGGGTTAATTGTCCTCACCGGTAGGAAGTTTCTCCTTAATTCCAGTTTGCATCTCTCCTTGATGAGTTTCCACCCATTGCTTCTCGTCCTGCCTTCAGGGGCTTGGGAGCAGGGGGTCACCAACCTTTCGGAGCTCAGGGACCACTAAATTCATAATTTTAAATCCCGCGGACCACTAATATGAATTTTTTTAAAAAAAAGATAAATAGGATTTAGTGCAATATAAAAAATGCAAATAATTTTTCTGCGGACCACCAAAATTTTCTCATGGACCACCGGTGGTCCATGGACCACAGGTGGGTGACCACTGTTTTGGAGAATAGGTGGACCCCTCTTCTTCTTCTTCTTTTTTTTATTTGAATTTATATCCCGCCCTTCTCCGAAGACTCAGGGCGGCTTACACTAGGTCAAGCAATAGTCTTCATCCATTTGTATATTATATACAAAGTCAACTTTTATTGCCCCCAACAATCTGGGTCCTCATTTTACCTACCTTATAAAGGATGGAAGGCTGAGTCAACCTTGGGCCTGGTGGGACTTGAACCTGCAGTAATTGCAAGCAGCTGCTGTTAATAACAGACAGTCTTAGCAGTCTGCGCCACTCAAGGACCCTTTGAGGCAGCCCTTCAAATGTTGGACGACTGCTATCTTCTCACCCCTTGCCCTTCTTTTCTCTAGACTAGCTTGGTTGGTGTGCAGCCGGTTGCAGATGGTTGGCCTTGAAGCAGCATCTCAGGGAGATATATGATGAACTTTTAATTTCCCCTCTCCCGTCCAGTCCTCCTCTCTCGAGTTGATGGCAGATTGGCACCGAGCGATGGCGAAGTAGAAATGTGGTTTGGCTGCTGACCTTCTGTCTTCTCTCCCCATTAGACCGCCATCAGACTCGGTTTCTTCCGGTTCTCCACCCTGGAAGGAAAGGGGGTCCATGTGGCGCTCCTGATCTTCTTCCTGCTCTTCCTGGCCATGTCCGGTCTCTTCCTGTGGCAGTACAGCCTGCCCAAAGTGGAGTCCGGTGAGTACGAAACCCAACGTAGCTCAGGGTGGCTTCGCGGTGGACCTCGGCTTCCACTGAAATGGGACCAAGAAAATGAGAAAATGTTACTACCGGTTCTGTGGGCGTGGCTTGGTGGGCGTGGCAGGGGAAGGTTACTGCAAAATCCCCATTCCCTCCCTGGGGAAGGATACTGCAAAATCCCCATTCCCATCCCACTCCAGGAGAAAGTTACTGCAAAATCCCCATTCTTACCCTACTCCAGGGGAAGGATATTGCAAAATCCCCATTCCCTCCCCACTCCAGAGGAAGGTTACTGCAAAATCCCCATTCCCTCCCTGGGGAAGGATACTGCAAAATCCCCATTCCCATCCCACTCCAGGGGAAAGTTACTGCAAAATCCCCATTCTTACCCTACTCCAGGGGAAGGATATTGCAAAATCCCCATTCCCTCCCCACTCCAGAGGAAGGTTACTGCAAAATCCCCATTCCCACGCCACTCCAGAGGAAGGTTACTGCAAAATCCCCATTCTCTCCCCAGAGGAAGTTACTGCAAAATCCCCATTCCCATGCCACTCCAGGGCAAGGATACTGCAAAATCCCCCTTACCTACCCCACTCCAGGGGAAGGATATTACAAAATCCCCATTCCCTCCCCACTCCAGAGGAAGGTTACTGCAAAATCCCCATTTTCACAGTTTGTAGCATAATTACATGATCCAAATTCAGACCCTGGGGCCCCGACTCATACTTATGACGGCCGCAGCGTCCCATCAGGGTCACATGATCCCCTTTGGCGACCTTCCTTCCAACAAGCAAAGTCAAAGGGGATTAACGACCGGGTGGGATTCAGTTATCAATGGCAGTGATTCGCTTAACGACGGTGGCTAGAAAGATCTTAAAATGGGGGCAAAACTCACTTAAATGTTTCACTAAACCACAGGAATCCTGGGCTCAATTTAGGGTCATTTGTGGCCTGTATTGGCCCTTTAAAAAAAAAAAGATCCTTAATTTTGATTTAAACACATCCCGTTATCTCAATGAATATATTATTTCTGTTCTGCCCGTTAACAAAGCAACGGCCCCGAATTTTATTGATTATTGATTGGATCGGTTCCTCTGAAAAAACTAATATAGTAATAAAAATGGATATCTGGGTTTCAACTAAAGGATCCCGTCCTTTAATTTAATTTTACTTGCCAAGGTGTAAAACAAAACCCGAGCGAAACTGAGGAACAGACAAGCATTTATTGTCACGCAAAAAAATTCATTTAATAAGGATTCAGGAACCCCCCCCCCTCGCAGATTGATTAATTGTTGTTTAATACCGCTGGATGGGTTTTAAACGCTGCAATCGTGTTTAATTTGCTTTAATTGCTATCCGATTGTTAACAGCCATGGAGGGGGTTTCGAACCTTCTTTGGGTTCGTGGGCCACTTTTAAGGTAGTTTATGGGGGGGAACCCCACCCCTCATTTAAATATACATAGTTAACAATGGGGGGGGTGACGATAGCAGCACCTCACGTCAAATAAATCGGTAATGAAATAGATAAAACCCACCTCATAAAAATGAGGTCAGTCCACCTCTGGTAGCCTACATAAAAAGATAACTGAGATTAAACCTAAATTGACAGAGAGGTGAATGTTATTCCACCCGAGTTATTCCATTCATATCCGTTATATTTTCTTTCTTTCTCTCTCTCTCTCTCTTTCTTTCTCTTTCTCTCTCCCTCTCACCCTTGTTTTCTCTCTCTTTCCCCTTTCTCTGCCTCCCTTTCTCTCTCTCCTCCCTCTCATTCTCTCTCTCTCTCTCTCTCTCTCTCTCTCTATATATATATATATATATATATATATATATATATATATATATATCCCTCCCTTGTTCTTTCTCTTTTTCTTCCTTTCTCTCTCTCTCGCCACCCACCCTCTCTCTCTCTCTTTCTTTCTGTCTTTCTTCTTCTTTCTTTCTTTCTTTCTTTCTTTCTCTCCCCCTCTTTCTGTCTGTCTCTCTTTCTTTCTTTCTTTCTCCCTCTCCCTCTTTCTCCACCCCCCACCCCTCCTTCCTTCCTTCCTTCCTTCCTTCCTTCCTTCCTTCCTTCCTTCCTTTCTTTCTCTCTCTCTCTGTTTCTCTCGCTATATATATATTTCCCTCCCCCATTCCAGACAGATAAAATCCACACGTCTTAAAATTGTGTGGCCTTTACTAACACTACTTTAGCCGTTTGATCGTAGAAGTGAACCTCCAGGCCATTTATGGTGTAGTCCAACCTGCTTCTAGTTGTCCTGTTTTCATATGTCCTGTTTCCAACCTATCTAAACCATCTCAGGTGAGATGACATCATGAGGTCCGTAATCCATGAGGTCTGTAATCCAGTGAATATGTATTTTCCATAAGCGCCTCAACTCATATTCCTGTCTATGACCTGGTTCTTTGTCCTTCTGGTTCTTCTATGTGAACCATCAACTCATGGAACAGAAGTTGCCTTCAGAAGTTGTGGGAACTTCATCCCTGGAGGCTGCCCCCCTGTCAGAAATGGCGTAGAGCCCCCTGCTCGGGTGGGAGGGGGTTGGACTAGATGATCTACAGGGTCCCTTCCAGCTCTGTTAATCTGTAACAATCTGATAGGTTTAATCAGCGCGGACGCCAAACCAGCAGCTGTCGAGATGTGTCCCCGCTATCCAGAACCTGTCCAACTGGACCATCCCATCCCCATTCTGAAAGATGCGCTGGAGAAGGTAACTTTGCAACCCAATGGGTCCAGATTTCTCTGCAGGTTGCTTCTAAAATAGATATATTTACTGACCAAGAAATAAAGGGAGGCTAGTATAGATCTATTTCAAGCTATTTAGTTCTCATCAGCTAGCCGTACCCTTCTGGGATTCGAACCTGGGCTTGCTTGCTTGCCTATTAACCTCTACATTTTTATTTCTTGCTTTCTGGTCTCTCTAGGTGGACGCTCTTCTCCGGCATCAAATCCGCAACCCGGGCCTTCCAGCCTTGTCAGCCATTGTCATCTACAACGACACGGTCTTGTGGACGGGCAACTTCGGGAAACGCAACGGCTCCAGCGACTTCTCGGGGCTCCCCAACGAATATTCCATTTACAGGTGATTGGGGCTTTCCTCAACTAGAGGACGGTGAGTCGAGGATGCGATGCCCGAGTTGGGCGTTTTTGCACAACCCTCGTTCCAGTTGCTATCGAGGGATCCAGAGACACACAACTTTTGGTGAGGATGTTAGACAGCCGAGATGGTCGTTCCGACATGATGGTTTCTCCTCTCTTCTGTCTTAACCCAAGACGTCTTTCTCCGCTGTCCTAGAGCCCCTTAATTTGATATCACGGACTTACTGTGTTTCCCCTAAAATAAGACCGGGTCTTATATTAATTTTTTGCTGCAAAAGACACATTAGGGCAGGGGTCTCCAACCTTGGTCCCTTTAAGACTTGTGGACTTCAACTCCCAGAGTTCCTCAGCCAGCTTTGCTGTCACCTTCCCACCAAAGGTGGTCCCTATTTTTTCTACTTGCATTTTTTTTTACCTGCTTTCAAACTGCTAGGTTGGCAGAAGCTGGGACAAGTCACGGGAGCTCACCCCGTTACACGGCAGCACTAGGGATTCGAACCGCTGAACTGCCGACCTTTCTGATCGACAAGCTCAGCGTCTTAGCCATTGAGCCACCCCGTCCCTTATTTAGGGGGAAGTACGGCACTAAACGCACCCATCTGGTTGACACTTAATTGGGACTTATTTTGGGGGTAGGGCTTATACGTATTACGAGCATCCTGAAAAAAAAATCATGCTAGGACTTATTTTCCGCTTGGGTCTTATTTTTGGAGAAACAGGGTAATGTTGAGAAATGTGGTTTGCAAACATAACACAAGTGTCCCCATTGCTGGGCTCCTGGGTTTGTGGTGTTTTCTCCTCCCCTCCCCACAACGGATCCCGAAACTGCAAACTAATGGCTACTCCGATCTTGTCTCTTATGTGCTTTTTGGTGCGATGGTGTGATTGTTGTACGTGCGTGTTAGGATCGGAAGCATTTCTAAGTTGTTCCCGACCATCATGCTACACAAACTTTGGGAAGAAGGGAAGATAACATCCCTCGATGATTCCTTGGAGTGCTACGCCCGAAATTTCTCCATCAAAAACCCCTTGGGGCATCTCAAGGAATCCAAACCGACTTCTTCGGGGGATGGGGTGAGCTATTTCGAGGACAAACCGCTGCCCCCCAGGCCTTCTTCGGTCACCCTGCGAAGGATGGCCAGCCAGCTCTCAGGTAGGAAAAGTGGATATTAAAAAATGAGAGGCAAAAAAAAATTGCTTTTAAAAGGAAACAAAAGCCTCGGATGATCAGGCAACTCAGCTGGGATCGTCAGAGGAGCCTTTTAAAAGCATTTTTTTTTACAATCTCTTTGGCCGAAAAGGTTGTAGAAAAAATGCTTTTAAAAGTTAAAAAAAAAAAGAAGTTGGCCACGCCCACCCAGTCACATTATTCCCCCCCCCAAGCCACACCCACAGAACCGGTAGTAACAAATTTTACATTTCACTCTTGGGTCAAATTATTCTCCAAAGCACCTGAAAACAAGACAAGAAGCAACAGATGAAAACTCATCAAGGAGAGAAGCAACCTGGAACCAAGGAGAAATTTCCTGACCGTGGGAAACGATTAACCAGTGGAACAACTTGCCACCAGAAGTTGTAGGTGCTCCATCTCTGGAAGCAACGGGGGAAGCTAGATTCGCTTCACAATCGTGTGACTCATTTACCAACTGCGGTGCTTCACTTAAGAACGGTGGCAAGCCTTAAATCGGTGCAACATTGACTTGTCTCACTTAGCAACAGAACTGTTGGGCTCGACATGCGGGCGTAAGCCCAGGACTCCCCGTATTTTAGCATTTAATAGGTCTTCACAATTTAAAGATTGATACAGTATTAGTATTTGTTATCAATTAGTATTGATTAATTAATTAATCAATTAGTATTGATACAGCATTAGTATTAATATACAGTATTAGCTTGGACTATAATATATGGGCTAGAGCAGTGATGGCTAACTTTTTTGCCATCGCGTGCCAGGGGTGTGCCCACACCCATAATTCTATGTGCCCCACCCCTGCGCATGTACCCGTGCCCCCCCTTTCCCCGCTCCTGGCATGTGATGGCCCGGTAGACCCGTTTTTCTCTCTCACCTGGCTCAAAAGCCTTTCTAGGAGTCTGGGGAGGGGGGCGAAAAGGGCCTTCCCCCACCCTGGAGGTCCTACCAGAAGTTGGCAAACGGGCCATTTCTGACCTTCAGAGGACCTCCAGGTGTTGGGGAAGGCCGTTTTCGCCCCCCTCCCCAGACTCCTAGAAAGGCTTTGGAGTCAGGTGAGAGAGAGAAACAAGCCTTCCCCACTATCAGAGGCCCTCTAGAGGCAGGAAACAGCCTGTTTCCCTACTTCTGGTGGGCCCAGAAGGCCCAAACATCAGCTGGCGGAGCTGAGTGCGCGTGTCCACCGATATGGCTACACATGGCATAGGTTCGCCATCACGGGGCTAGGTTGCATTTCATGGGTTGAATTGAACGTACAAAATTAGCTCCCACCCGAATGCAATTCGTAGGAAATATCTCCCATCCAACCTTCCCCTCCCACAAAAAAACCAGCCTGTTCCTTTTTCTGAGGCCCTTCTTGCAAGATGACCCCCATGTTCATCTGGTTTCCTGGTTCTTCAGGGCTGCCCCGACGTCTGAGGTCCACCAGCCTCATGTGGAAAGGAACTACCCAAGAAGCCTTAGCTCTTCTCCGAGATGATATCTTGGTGGCCGATCCAGGAACTCGGTAAGCGGAAGGCCTAAGCTGACCTTGTTCACTTAGTGATGAACGCAAAGTTATCCAGCTAGGCTTCCAGGCCTTAAGGTGGAACTAGAACTCATGGTCTCCTGGTAATCCTCTCTTGCTTTTCTTCTGCAGGTGCCATTACAGTAACCTGGCGTTCTCGCTATTGGCTTATGTATTAGCGGAGCAGGTGGCCAAGAGCGAGTACCAGAACTGGGTCTCTGAGAACATCCTCGATCGACTAGGAATGGAGGACACGGGTTTTGATATCACGCCCAACGTCCGTTCCAGAATGACCGTCGGCGTCTACGGCAGCGGAGAAGTGGCTCCTCTCTACGATCTGGGCTGGTATAGACCTTCTGGCCAGATGTTCTCCACGGCGGCTGACTTGGCCAAGTTAGCCATGGTCTTCTTGAGCACCTATCACCGGCGTCTTCTGGAGCCCGAGACCCTGAAGGTCATGTTGACCCCGGTCTTGAAATGCTCCAGGGATTACTTTGCCAACAAGACGGGCACCCCTTGGGAGATTAACGAGCAGATGGGTTACGACGTCCTCCGGAAGGATGGCGACATAGATGGCTTCTCGGCTACCTTCTCCTTGATCCCCAAACTCCGCCTGAGCTTCATCGTCTTGATGGCTGGCCCACGACCCCAAGGAGAAGACATCGTAACCCAGATCTACGACTACCTGATTCCCTCCCTGGAATCCGCTTTTCGGGAAGTGAAGAAGAAGCTGAAGTCCCCACCGAGTCCTGCTCCATATGTGGGCTACTACACTTTCTCCAACTTAACCTTCTATGAGATCAAGGTGGGGCCCAGAGGAGAGCTGCTGATGCAGCAATTCGGGCCTCACATCGAGAAGGTCATCCCTGAAAAGTACCGGACCATTAAGCTCCATCACCTTGAAGATCGCACCTTCCAAGTGGTCTTTGAGAAGGAATTTCCGTGCATCCTGAAATTAGGGCCTGCCTCGATTTCCCTCGAGGCCCAAGACGGGCAGCTTTTCAACTTCTACCCGTTTGATCCCAAGGGACTCTCTCCTGGTTTTGATGTCCCAGGGTTGAACACCTACAACATCCTGCGTCTTCGAAGGAGACCTGTCTTCTCCTAACAGAAATGTCACTTATCCCGCTCAGAAGACCATCTTCCAACCAGGAAGCTGAGAAGGGAAGACAACCAGCACCCCAGAATTAGCTGAAGATTTTCTCCTTTTCCATGAAAAACGATGACACCTAGCCAAAAACAAAAATCCTTTGCTCCATCCATCATTGTCCATTTCTAGGTGCCGCCATGATATACGTCCCAGCCGAGACTCAAGATCTCCAGAAGGAGTCAGATTGGGTAGGTTGTTGGGGCAGAAGTTCTTAGCAGGAGTAGGTGTTGGGTCAGAAGATCCAAGATGGAGAAAGAAATTTAAAAAAAAAAATGAAAGAGAAGCAAAAGAAGAAAAAAGGTGACGCGTCCTCATCTTAAAACACTGATATTGTTGAGAAGACTTCACGCTCCTGTGAAGCTGGAGGAGATGGACTTCCACGAAGGCCCATAATTAAGGAGGCCACCATGGAGGTGGTGGCCTCTTCTTTATGGAAGGTGTTCAGTAAAAGTTGGATGAACACCAGGATCCTGTAGGAATGGGTCCCTGCATTGAGCCAAGGGGTGGACCAGATGCTCTTCAAGGTATCTTCCAATCTTCTCATTCTACGATTTGATGAAATTATAAGAAAATAGATTTTGGCTGGACACCAAGAAGAATGTTCTAACTGAAAAAGTTCTCCAAGTGAAAGATCTCAGATGATGGAGTCACCTTCTTGGGAGGACAAAATTCGGCAGGGGTCGCGTCCTACAGTGGTCAGGAGTTGGACTGGATGATCTCCAAGGTCCCTTCCAATCTTTCATTTCCATGATTCTATGAATACAAGAAGCTCAAAGTGAAAATGACAAACGTAGATCCCTGGTCTTCGTGTTCTGTTCAAAGTCTACTTCTCGGTTTTGATCTTTGAATGGTCGTGTTTGTGTGTGTGTGTGTGTGTGGTTCTACGTAGACCCATGTGCCTGGGCTGGGTCAACACATTCCAGATGGTGGTTGCAACTGCACAATCAATTGGCACAAACCAGTTTGGTCTAATAGAGAAGTCACCAGGCTAGAAACTAGGAGATAGGGAGTTCTAGTTTCTCCTTAGCCATGAAAGCCAGCTGGGAGACTTGGGGTCAATCACCAGGAGTTTGGGAGTTCTAGCCCTGCCTTGGGCATAAAAGTCTGCTGGGTGACTTTGGGCCAATCACCAGGAGACGGGGAGTTCTAGTCCCTCCTTAAACATAAAAGCCAGCTGGGTGACTTTGAGCCAATCACCAGGAGATAGGGAGTTCTAGTCCTGCCTTAGGCATGAAAGCCTGCTGGGTGACTTTGGGCCAATGATCAGGAGACAAGGAGTTCTAGTCCCTCCTTAAACATAAAAGCCAGCTGGGTGACTTTGGACCAATCACCAGGAGATGGTGAGTTCTAGACCCTCCTTAAACATGAAATCCGGCTGGGAAACTTTGAGTCAATCACCAGGAGACAAGGAGTTCTAGCCCTGCCTTAGGCACAAAAGAACGCTGGGGGGACTTTGGGCCAATCACCAGGAGACCGAGAGTTCTAGTCCCACAATAATGAAAGCCAGCTGGGTGAACTTGAGCCAATGACCAGGAGACAAGGAGTTCTAGCCCTACCTTAGGCACGAAAGTCCACTGGGTGACTTTGGGCCAATTACCAGGAGATGATGAGTTCTAGTCCTGCCTTAAGCATGAAACTCCACTGGGAGATTTTCACTGGGTGAGTTCTAGTCCCATCTTCATTAAAAAAAACAAAAACCAGCTGGGTACCTTTGGACCAGGAGACTGTGAATTCTAGTCCTACCTTTAAGTGGCTGACTTTGAGCCAGCCCCTCTCTCCCAGCCCACCCCAACAGGGTTGTTGTGAGAAAAATAGGAAGAGGAAAGGGGTCTTCATTGCGTTCGCCCCCTTGAGTGATTCCTAAACATTATTGGCGGGCTATAAATATGTTTTTTTTTTAAAAAAAGAGAGAGAGAGAGAAATAGCGGGTCAGCGCCCTGCAGCGCGAACCTCCTTGAAAGAGATGTGTGACGGAGACCACGGGACCACGAAGCAGTGACCTGAATTTTGATGGGTTTTTTGTTTTTGTTTTTTTATCTCTGGGATGGGCGAATGAAAATCGCGACCCGGCGGTTGTGAGCGTGCGAGGCTCCGTAAAGCTTTGGGATGGGAGGAGAGAGATTAAAAACGGAGCGACCATCTGATGGGCGCCGAGGTCCAAATTACAGGATTAGGAGGAGGGAGGGCGAAAAGCAAGGCCTCGGATTAAAAGTCTGCACCCCACCACAGGGATAGATTGGAGGTTAATAAAACACATTAATGGTTTGGTGTTTTTTCCCCTCGAAATGCCCATGCTGCAGAGAGAGACATTACTGAAACTTCTGCCTCTTTTCCTAAGGATATTCTGGATTCCCAGAATCATCTTGTGATCTCTTATTTGTAAAGTCCCTTCCTTTGAATTGCTAAATTGAACTGATTGTTAAACAGCCTTTAAAATAAAAGCAAAAAGTGAATTAAACACTGGGAAGGATAGACACCGCGACAAATGAAAGGCATATCAAAGAACGAAAGATATAGTATAGTATAGTATAGTATAGTATAGTATAGTATAGTATAGTATAGTATAGTATAATAGTATAGTATAGTATAGTATAGTATAATAGTATAATAATATAATAATATAATATAATATAATATAATATAATATAATATAATATAATATAATATAATATAATATAATATAATATAATATAATATATAATATAATATAATAATATAATGTAATATAATATAATATAATATAATATAATATAATTAATATAATATAATATAATATAATATAATATAATACAATATAATATAAAATAATATTATAATATAATATAATATAATAATGCAATGCAATGCAATGCAATGCAATGCAATGCAATGCAATATAATAAAACAAAACAAAACAAAGTAAAATAAAATAAAATAAAAAAATAAAAAAATAAAAATGATGATTACAGGTACACAGATCCCATCCTGAGTAGGGGAGGTTGGACTAGATGGCTCTCCGAGTTCCCTTTCAAATATTATTCAGTGGTAATAGAGGCGACAGCAGCTTCTGAAAAACCTGTTAAGTTATTGTTTTCTCCTGGTCTGGTTCCCCCCCCCCGGTTTATTATTTTTCACCTGAGCTGAATGTTGCCCTGAAATACATCTAATAAATAAACATAAAAAATTAATAATAGTCTGGAGAATTCTTATGTCATCAAAATTAGAATGGAGAGAAGGAGAGAAGGGGGGAGAGAAAGAGAGAGAAAGAAAGAGAGAATGAGGGGGAGAGGGAGAGAGAGAAAGAGTATGACGGAGAGAGAGAGAGAGAGAATGAGAGAGAGAGAGAGAGAGAGAGAACGAGGGAGAGAGAGAAAGAGAGAACGGAGAGAGAGGGAGAACGGAGAGAGAGAGAATGAAAGAGAATGAGTGGGAGAGAGTAAGAGAGAGAGACTGAAGGAGAGAGAGAAAGAGAGAGAATGAGAGAGAAAGAGAAAGAGAGAATGAGGGAGAGAGAGAATGGAGAGAGAACGAGAGAGGGAACGAGGGGGAGAGAGTAAGAGAAAGAGAATGAAGGAGAGAGAGAAAGAGAGAGAGAAAGAGAGAAAGGGAGAGAGAGAGAGAGAGAGAGAGAGAATGAGGGCGAGAGAAAGAGAGAGAATGAGAGAAAGAGAACGGAGAGAGAGAGAGAGAAAGAAAGAGAGAAAGAAGTTTGTAGTTGTTGAGCCAATGGTTCTTAGTCTGGTAAGAATTTTAAACTTAAAACTTAAGAATTTAAAGATGGGTGGACTTCATCTCCCAGAATTCCCTGGCCAGGACAGCATACCTGACTGGGGAATTCTGGGAGTTGAAGTCCACCCACCTTAAAGTTGCCTCGGGTATATTAGACCCAGAGGGAACAACTATTCTACAAGCATCATGCTTAATTTATATGGCGAGTATTCTAAATACAATAAAACAAAATAAAAAAATCCAAGCTTGGGGGGGGGGAAATCAAAGACAGATGTTTCCCCGCAGCTGGATTTGACCCTTCGTGCGACCTTCCAAGAATTAATCCCTTTTATGGAAAACCCACCAAAACCCCAGGAGATTAAAAGAATGGGCGATTTGTTACCAAGATTATGTCCATTGAGGCCCCAAATCAATAAATAAATCCCTTTCGCTGGAATTCTAACCGGTTGCAGGAATCTTCCCGATCCTTTTTTTAAAATCCCAACCGTTCCCCGGGTGTGTGTGTGTGTGTGTGTGTTTGTGTATGTGTGTAAAAGGTTGGAATTGCTGAATTGCGATGTGCAATGATGTGCAATAACAACAGCCCTGTTGCTCACAGCTGGAGCTGCCCAACTGGCAAGGGATGGCCGGTTTCCATGGAAACTGAAGCTGGCGGCCGGGTGGGTGTGTGTCAAATCTTCTGCCTTGTTTGCAAACAAGGGAAAGATTTGGGTGGGCTTTAAAAAAAAAGGCTCCCCCCCCCGTGGAAAAATCCAAGCCCTAACCAATGCATTTTATTTTCGGGTGCATCTGAAGGAAGTTTGCATCCCCCTCCCTCCACCCGGAATAAACCCAGCCCACCTCTCCGCCACAATTTATTTTTATTTTATTTTATTTATTTGCCAAACACGTATAAGATTACAGATATAAGTATAAACATGATTATGAAGACAGGAAATGGATACGAATAAATGGGGGACAGTAGGACAGGGACGGTAGGCACATTGGTGCTCTTATGCACGCCCCTTACAGACCTCTTAGGAATGGGGGTGAGGTCGAGAGTAGCCAGTCTAAGGTTAAAGTTTTGGGGGTTTGAGGAAGAAACCACAGACTCTGGTAGTGCGTTCCAGGCATTGACCGCTCCATTGCTGAAGTCATATTTTCTGCAATCTGGAGTGGTTTACCTTGAGTTTGTATCTATTATTTGCTCGTGTATTGTTGCGGTTGAAGCTGAAGTAGTCATTGACAGGTAGGATGTTGTAGCAGATAATTTGGTGTACAACATTTAGGTCAGACGGAAGGCGGCGTAGTTCTAAATTGTCTGAGCCTAAAATTTCAAGCCCGGTGCCATAAGGTATTTTATTGCGAGCAGAGGAGTGGAGAATTCTTCTCGTGAAATATTTTAACTCATAGAATCATCCATTACAATGTCCTTCCTGTTGAAGACTACTTCAGCTTCAATCGCAACATTACATGAGCACACAATAGATTTAAGCTTAATCCAATCCAATCTTGATTGCAGAAAATATGACTTCTGCAACAGAATCATCAATGCTTGGAATACTTTACCTGACTCTGTGGTCTCTTCTCATAATCCTAAAAGCTTTAACCAAAAACTTTCTAATATTGATCTCACCCCATTCCTAAGAGGACCATAAGGGGCGTGCATAAGCGCACAAACGTGCCTACCGTTCCTGTCCTATTGTTTTTCTTTTCTTCTTCCTATATATATGCTTATACCTCCTTATATTTACTCATATATGTGTTAATATACTATATAATCTTTTTGTATGATACCTACATATATTGTTGTGACAAAATAAAAAATAAATAAAAATAAAGTAACAGAGTTGTTAATGCAGGGGTGTCCAAACTTGGTCCCTTTAAGACTTTTGGACTTCAACTCCCAGAGTTCCTCAGCCAGCTTTGCTGGCTGAGGGACTCTGGGAGTTGAAGTCCAAAAGTCTTAAAGGGACCAAGTTTGGACACCCCTGTGTTAATGCCTGGAATGCACTACCTGACTCCGTGGTCTCTTCCCAAAATCCCCAAAGCTTTAACCAAAAACTGTCCACTGTTACCTTACCCCCATTCCTAAGAGGTCTGTAAGGGGTGTGCATAATAGCACCAGCGTGCCTATCGTTCTTGTCCTATTGTTTCCTTTTGTTATATCCAATTAATATAGTTAGTACATACTCATACTTATATATATGCTTATATATTGTATAGTTATTTCATGCTTATGCTTACATATACTGTTGTGACAAATAAATAAATAAATAAAAATATCTCTGGAATCGTTCGATTGTATTAGCGTCCAATATGCAGTGCGGGTTCCAGACAGACAAGCTGTATTCAAGAATTGGTCCGGCAAAGGTTATGTATGCCCTAGTTTGCAGTAGAATATTACCGGAGAAGAAGCTTCGGCAGTTTAGGTTAACAATCCCCCTTCCTTCCTTCTCTCTTTCATCCTGCCTCAATTTCTCTTTGGATGACCAGTTAGAAACGGCCTTCGGGCTGCCAACCCTCCCCCCACAAACCATTTAATCGTTAAATCTGCCAGGTGCCATAAAAAGGCCATCGATTATTATCCCCTCAATCCCGAGAAACCCAACTAAAGTCCATCCACCGGATGGGTTTTGATTGGCAAAATCAAGTTGATTCGGAGATTGGGCAGAATGGGCTCCCAAATTTTTCCTGCAATTAATACGAGGGGTGGGGCCGCGGAGGGAGGGTCCTTGCACAATCGGGACAAGAATTTCCGTGGCCAGGTGAGGCTGGTTATAGTAGAGTGAGAGAGGCACCTGTGGATGTTTTATTGCTTTTCGTGTTTTATTTTATGGTGCCCGTGAGGCAGGTGAGCTGTTCTTAAATACGGTGAGAAAGAAAGAAAGAAAGAAAGAAAGAAAGAAAGAAAGAAAGAAAGAAAGAAAGAAAGGAAGGAAGGAAGGAAGGAAGGAAGGAAGGAAGGAAGGAAGGAAAGAAGGATGAGGGAAGGAAGGAAGGAAGGAAGGAGGAAAAAGAGAGGGAGAGAGGAAGGGAGGAAAAGGGAGGGAGAGGGAAAGGATGGGAGGAGGAGAGGAGGAGGAGAAGAAGAGGAGGAGGAAGATGAGAGGAGGGAGAGGAGGAGAAAGAGAAGGAGAACTAGAAGAAGAAAAAGAAGAAGAGGAGGAGGAGGAGGAGAAGGAATAAGAATAAGAATAAGAAGAGGGGGAGGGGAGGGGAAACTTGCATTTCTGGGAAACAAAATTGGCTTCTGACTTTTTGGCCTTTGAGAACAATTCTTGGCCTCCGTCGCAACCACGTTTTATCTTCAGAAAGTATGATTTGGTTCCCTATTACCGAAAGTCAATATTTGCGTCCCGGAGGATCAATTCCGCTTTTTGGCAGAGAGAGAGAGAGAGAGAGAGAGAGTTGCGTCACTAGGCCTGGGCGTCTGGCTGAAAAAGGCGAAACAATAAAGATTTAAACACAATTTACAACCAGTCCGAAGTGTTAGGCACACCTTTAAACGGGTGTGTTCCAGGTCAAAAATTAATCTCCCGCAATCTGGATTATTTATTTTTCCCCTGACTAGATAGATTACCAAGATCCGAACGGTTCAAATTGTTTGTTTGTTTTTTTATTGTTTACCCTATAAAAGTCTTGTTTTTGCAGATTCTAAAACTATTATCATTTTGGGAAAGCCTGGGAGCATTTAAACCTTGTGCCTGAAAACGTGTGATGGGTTTTATTGCCTAACGATGGAAAAAAACAACCATAGGAATTGGTGATTTATGATTTTTTAATGATTGGATGGTCCAGATGATAGAAAGAAAAGCAGTAGCTTTAGAGGTTAAAATCAGTTTGAATTTATAACTGCTGTGAAGGATATCAGAAGCCAATTCTTCACATCTATTTTCTTTCTTTCCTCCTCCCCCGCCCCTATGGCAAATAATTTTATTGATAAATACAAAATAATAAAAGGGGGGGGGGAATTGGGAAGTGCAAAAATGGAGGGAATTGTAAAAGGTGTTAGGAAAAAAAATCCTGAAACAAATATGCAGAAAAAGAGTAACATTTTCCAGTACAGATACAAAATATAGCAATCTTCTATTTTAAATTAAGTAAATATATTAAAAACCATGCAGAGAGAGAGGGTGGGAGAGAGATAGAGATAAAGAGAGAGACAGATAAAGAGAGATATATAAAGACAGTTTGAGAGACAGAGAGAGACAGACAGACAGATAGATATAGATAAAGACAAAGAGAGATAAAGACAGATAAAGAAAGAGAGAGATAAAGAGAGAGAGAGATAAAGATAGATTGATAGAAAGAGAGAGAGAGAGAGACAGATAGATAAAGACACACAGAGATAAAGAGGTAAAGAAAGAGATAGATAAAGAAGGACAGATAAAGAGAGAGATAAAGATAGATTGAGAGAGAGAGAGAGAGACATACGGACAAATAGATACAGTTAAAGAGAGAGAGAAAGATAGATAAAGAGACAGATAGAGAGAGAGAGATAAAGATTGATAGAAAGAGAGAGACAGAGAGAGAAAGACAGAGAGAGAAATAAAAAAAGAGAGATAAAGAGGGACAGATAGAGAGAGATAAAGAGAGAGAGAGAGAGAGAGAGAAATGGATAGATAGATAAAGACACAGAGAGCGATAAAGAAAGGGACAGATAAAGAGGGACAGATAGAGAGAGAGAAAGATAGATTGAGAGAAAGAGTGAGAGAGAAACAGATAGATAAAGACACAGAGAGAGATAAAGAAAGAGACAGATAAAGGGAGAGATAAAGAGAGAGAGAGAGAGAGAGAGAGAGATTGTGTGTGTGTGTGTATGAGAAAGAGAATGAAATATTTTTCCCAAGGAAATTTCTTGATCTTTGTGTAAAGTAATATAACACTTTTCTCATAGTCACATCATCTGCTGTTACCAATATTCCTTTCTTGTAAAATTGTTATCTTTTTCTTTTCTTCTTTCTACAACCAGTTTATTTGCAGATTCAACATTTCTCGGCTCGGCATAATTCATCTTTATTTTCCAGGAATCATGACCTAAGCCAATATGTCACTGGCCTTTCCGTGTCTGGCCCCCAATTTAATCCGCTTTTTTTTTTATCGGTTTATGTTTATAAGCGTTTATAAGAGTGAATTGCTTGATGTTTCCAAAACAGAAAAGCGGAGTTGTGCTGAATAACTAGCTTGAGACAATCTCCGACACACTCGGGCACGTACACTTTGTAATTCAGGAACGGCTTTTAAGAGTGAAATGTCAATCTTTCGGATCAGCTATTGAGTTTTAGCTCCACACTTTGCTGTCCTGGAGAAGGAGAAGGAGAAGCAGAAGAGAAGGAGGAAAGAACGAGGAAGGGAGGAGAAGAAAATGGACAAAAGAGAAGAGAAGGAAAGAGGAAGGGAGGAGAAGGGAATGGAGAAAGGAGAAGGAGAAGGAGAAGGAGAAGGAGAAGGAGAAGGAAAAGGAAAGAAGAAATGGTGATGGAGAGGAGTGGGAGAAGGAGGAAGGAAAGGAGAGGAGGAAGAGAAGGAGGTGGCAGGTGAGAGGAGGATGGAGGAGAGAGAAAAAGGAAGGAAAGAACTGGGGAAGGGAGGAGAAGGAAAGAAGAAAGAGAAGGGGAGGGGGAAGGAAAGAAGTGAGAAAGGAGAAGAGAAGGAGGAAGGAAAGAGGAAGGGAGGAGAAGGGAAAGGAGAAAGAAGAAAGAGAAGGAAGGAAGAAATGGTGATGGAGAGGAACGGGAGAAGGGAGAAGGAAAGGAGGAGGAGGAGGCAGAGGGAGAGGAGAAGGAGGAGAAGAAAAGGAAGGAAAGAGGAGTAGGGGGGGAGGAGAAGGAAAGGAGGAGAAGGTGAGGGAGGAGAAGGAGGAAGGAAAAAAGTGAGAAGGAGAAGGAGAAAGAGGAGGGGAGGAGAAGGGAAAGGAGAAAGAAGAAGGAAGAAGGAAAGAAGAGAGGAGGAAGGGAGGAGGAGGAGCAGAAGGAGAAGGAGAAGAGAAGGAGGACCCTCCTCCTCCTCCTCCAACCTCCATCACCTTTCAGCACTGATAATGTTGCCTAGTTGGGTCATAAAACGCCCGCAAAGAAAACAACCAAGCTCACAGAGATCACCAAGGACCCCCGCAAACCCGTAACCTCATTCTCGATTTTGGGAGCTGGCTCAGGGTCTGCCCCTGACCTTCCTTCCTCTGAACCCGGATGGGTGAAGCCCTTGTGCTCCTTCCCACCTGGGTACCTGGAGGTCCACCTAGGAAGGAAACCTAGCAAGCCGCCTCCAATTTTAATTTTAAATTTAATTTAAAATGAACGTTAACGTTCCCCCTCCCCCCCCCGTTCCCATCACGTTTAATTCAACAGGTGTGGCTCGCTGCCAGCAAGACCTGTCTTGGTTGATACTCAGGGTGGGTAGGCCGGATGCGGGGGGGGGGGCAGCTTTCTCCCATCTGCCGTGGTCCCTTCCCGGCCATCGCCCCACACTGAAGGAAGGTCACAAAATGACGCCTACATTGCACAACGCCGCACCCCGTTGTTGCATTGTTTGCGGTGCGGGCTACTCTCTTGTTTTACAGCCACCGTCCTAACCTGTGCCATGAAATCCTGGTTATTCAGTAACCCGGGATTCCCCTTTTAAAAGCACATTTTCTGGCTGTCAAATCAAAGGTCTCGTCTGTCTTCCCAGGCTAAGGAAGAGCCAGAAACGTGGTTCGGCCATGAAGTCCTCTCTGGTGTTGATTCTTGGTTTGTGCCTTCTGCCGGCCCTCGCCGAAAGCATCACCGTGCAGGTAATATTTGGCTTTTGAGGACTGGTCTCTGGTTTAGGATAGTGAGAAGCTGAGATTTGCTAAATGCTGAGTGAGATGACCAAAAAGAAGGAGAAGAGAAGGAGAAAGAGAAGGAAAGAGAAGGAGAAGAAAAGGAGAAGGAGAAGGAGGAGAAGGAAGAAGGAAAGGAGAGGAGGAAGAGAAGGAGGTGGCAGGTGAGAGGAGGATGGAGGCGAGAGAAAAAGGAAGGAAAGAACTGGGGAAGGGAGGAGAAGGAAAGAAGAAAGAGAAGGAGAAGGAGAAGGAAAGAAGTGAGAAGGAGAAGAGAAGGAGGAAGGAAAGAGGAAGGGAGGAGAAGGAAAGGAGAAAGAAGAAAGAGAAGGAAGGAAGAAATGGTGATGGAGAGGAACGGGAGAAGGAGAAGGAAAGGAGGAGGAGGAGGCAGAGGAGAGGAGAAGGAGGAGAAAGAAAAAGGAAGGAAAGAACAGTAGAGGGGGAGGAGAAGGAAAGGAGGAGAAGGTGACGGAGGAGAAGGAAGAAGGAAAAAAGTGAGAAGGAGAAGGAGAAAGAGGAAGGGAGGAGAAGGGAAAGGAGAAAGAAGAAGGAAAGAAGGAAAGAAGAGAGGAGGAAGGGGAGGAGGAGGAGCAGAAGGAGAAGGAGAAAGAGAAGGAGGACCCCTCCTCCTCCTCCTCCAACCTCCATCACCTTTCAGCACTGATAATGTTGCCTAGTTGGGTCATAAAACGCCCGCAAAGAAAACAACCAAGCTCACAGAGATCACCAAGGACCCCCCCCCCCGCAAACCCGTAACCTCATTCTCGATTTTGGGAGCTGGCTCAGGGTCTGCCCCCTGACCCTTCCCTTCCTCTGAACCCGGATGGGTGAAGCCCTTGTGCTCTTTCCCACCTGGGTACCTGGAGGTCCACCTAGGAAGGAAACCTAGCAAGCCGCCTCCAATTTTAATTTTAAATTTAATTTAAAATGAACGTTAACGTTCCCCCTCCCCCCCCCCGTTCCCATCACGTTTAATTCAACAGGTGTGGCTCGCCACCAGCAAGACCTGTCTTGGTTGATACTCAGGGTGGGTAGGTGGGATGCGGGGGGGGGGCAGCTTTCTCCCATCTGCCGTGGCCCCTTCCCGGCCATCGCCCCACACTGAAGGACGGTCACAAAATGACGCCTAGATTGCACAACGCCGCACCCTGTTGTTGCATTGTTTGCGGTGCGGGCTACTCTCTTGTTTTACAGCCACCGTCCTAACCTGTGCCATGAAATCCTGGTTATTCAGTAACCCGGGATTCCCCTTTTAAAAGCACATTTTCTGGCTGTCAAGTCAAAGGTCTCGGTCGTCTGTCTTCCCAGGCTAAGGAAGAGCCAGAAACGTGGTTCGGCCATGAAGTCCTCTCTGGTGTTGATTCTTGGTTTGTGCCTTCTGCCGGCCCTCGCCGAAAGCATCACCGTGCAGGTAATATTTGGCTTTTGAGGACTGGTCTCTGGTTTAGGATAGTGAGAAGCTGAGATTTGCTAAATAAATGAGTTAGATGACCAAAAAGAAGGAGAAGAGAAGGAGAAAGAGAAGGAAAAGGAAAGAAGAAATGGTGATGGAGAGGAGTGGGAGAAGGAAGAAGGAAAGGAGAGGAGGAAGAGAAGGAGGTGGCAGGTGAGAGGAGGATGGAGGCGAGAGAAAAAGGAAGGAAAGAACTGGGGAAGGGAGGAGAAGGAAAGAAGAAAGAGAAGGAGAAGGAGAAGGAAAGAAGTGAGAAGGAGAAGAGAAGGAGGAAGGAAAGAGGAAGGGAGGAGAAGGGAAAGGAGAAAGAAGAAAGAGAAGGAAGGAAGAAATGGTGATGAAGAGGAGCAGGACCACCGTCTCTGTCCATCCAGGCTCTCTCTGGAGAACTTCAACTTTTCTTTCTTTCCCTTTCCCCCCCACCCCACCCCGATTGGCAAATAATTTTATCGGTCAATACAAAAGAACACAATAGGAGGGGGGGAGAAATTGGGAAGTGTAAAAATGGAGGGACTTGCAAAAGGTAGTAAGAAAAAAATAATACGTAGAAAAAGAGTCACGTTTTCCAGCACAGATACAAAATATAGCAATCTTCTGTTTTAAATTAAGTAAATATATTAAAAAACATGCAGAGAGAGAGAGAAAGAAAGAGAGAGAAAGGTAGATAGAGAGAGAGAGAGAAAGAGAGAGAGAGAGAGAGAAAGTTAGAGAGATAAAGAGAGAGATAAAGAGAGAGAGTGATAGAGTGATAGAGAAAGAGAAAGAGAAAGACAGAGAGAGAGAGAGAGATAAAGACAAAGAAAGATAGATAAAGAGGGACAGACAAAGAGAGAGAGCTAAAGAGAGATTGAGACAAAGAAAGAGAGAGGGACAGACAGAGAAAGAAAGAGAGAGAGAGATAAAGACAGTTAAAGAAAGAGATAGATAAAGAGGGACAGATAAAGAGAGAGAGCTAAAGAGAGATTGAGACAAAGAGAGAGAGAAAGTGACTGATAGAGAGAGAAAAAGAAAGACACACAGAGAGATAAGGACAGATAAAGAAAGAGAGAGAGAAATAGATTGAGAGAAAGAGACAGACAGACAGATAGAGAGAGAGAGAGAGAGGGGTGGGGATTGGTCTCTGGGTTAAGATAGTGAGAAGCTGGGATTTATTAAATGCTGAGTTAGATGACCATCTCTGTCCTCCAGGCTCTCGCTGGAGAAGTTCAACCTGACCTCATGAAGAACGATTGCAGGAACTGGGCAGGTCTAGTTTCATGAAAAGGAGGACTAGAGGAGACATGATAGCGGCCTTCCAATATCTCAAGGGCTTCCCCAAAGAAGAGGGAGTCAAGCTATTCTTCAAAGCACCCGAAGGCAGGACAAGAAGCAACAGGTGGAAACTCATCAAGGAGAGAAGCAACTTAGAATTAAGGAGGAATTTCTTAACAGTGAGGACAATTAACCAGTGGAACAACTTGCCTCCAGAAGTTGTGAATGCTCCAACACCTGGAGGTTTTTTAAGAAGAGATTAGAAGAAGAGACAACCTTTTGTCTGAAGTGGTCTAGGGTCTCCTGCTTGAGCAGGGGTTTGGCCTAGAGGACCTCCAAGGTCCCTTCCATTCTGTTATTCTGGAATTTTAATCCCAAATCAATTCATCATTGGAACGACTTTCCTCCGGAAGGAGGGTTTTGAAGAAGAGATTAGACAACCATTTGACTGGCATAGTATAGGATCTCTTGCTTGAGCAGAGGGCTGGACTAGAAGACCTCCAAGGTCCCTTCCAACCCTGTGATTCTATGAGATAGATAAATAAAATACAGGAAGGAAGGAAGGAAGGAAGGAAGGAAGGAAGGAAGGAAGGAAGGAAGGAAGGAAGGAAGGAAGGAAGGAGGAAGGGAAGGAAGGAAGGAAGGAAGGATGGATGGATGGAAGGAAGGAAGGAAGGAAGGAAGGAAGGAAGGAAGGAGGAAGGGAAGGAAGGAAGGAAGGAAGGATGGATGGAAGGAGGAAGGGAAGGAAGGAAGGAAGGAAGGATGGAAGGAGGAAGGGAAGGAAGGAAGGAATGACAGAAGGAAGGAAGGAAGGAAGGAAGGAAGGAAGGAGGAAGGGAAGGAAGGAAGGAAGGAAGGATGGAAGGAAGGAAGGAAGGAAGGATGGATGGAAGGAAGGAGGAAGGGAAGGAAGGAAGGAAGGAAGGATGGAAGGAGGAAGGGAAGGAAGGAAGGAATGACAGAAGGAAGGAAGGAAGGATGGAAGGAAGGAAGGAGGAAGGGAAGGAAGGAAGGAAGGAAGGAAGGAAGGAGGAAGGGAAGGAAGGAAGGAAGGAAGGATGGATGGAAGGAGGAAGGAAGGAAGGAAGGAAGGAAGGAAGGAAGGAAGGAAGGAAGGAATGACAGAAGGAAGGAAGGAAGGATGGAAGGATGGAAGGAGGAAGGGAAGGAAGGAAGGAATGACAGAAGGAAGGAAGGAAGGATGGAAGAAGGAAGGGAAGGAAGGAAGGAATGACAGAAGGAAGGAAGGAAGGAAGGAAGGAAGGAAGGAAGGAAGGAAGGAGGGAGGGAGGGAGGGAGGGAGGGAGGGAGGGAAGGGCTTGCCTTCAGATGTTGTCTCCATTACTGGAGGCTTTCAAAAAGCGACTACCATTTGTGGGTTCAAGGTCTCCTGCTTGAGCTTGAGCAGGGGGCTGGACTACAAGACCTCCGAGGTCCCTTCTGGCTCTTCTGCTATTCCGCCATTCGAATCCCAAATCAATTAACTCGCCTCCAGAAGTTGTGGCTGCTCCGTCTCTGGAGTTTTTCGAGAACCAAGAAATATGTTGTTTTTGTCTTTCCCTCCCGCACAGGTCCAAAATTTGTCCTTCTCTTGGGATTCGGTCAAAGCCCTGAAGAAGGTTCTGGATGCCGCACCCCCAAAACCCCGTTTCCGAAACAGGGGACCGGAGCCTGTGTGCTTACACCCCGAACTTCCCAGTGAATTCGTGCCTCTCTGCTCCATGCCAAAAGCCTACGATGTGTTTCAAACCCTCGGTAGGTAAAACTGCCCTGACCAAGTTAAGCTTCATTGGAATGCAGCCAGTCCTCGAGTTACGACCACATTTGAGCCCCCCCAATGTATGCTGCTAAGCAAAACATCTGTTAAGTGAGTTTTGCCTTGTTTTACAAACTCGTTCCGCCACCGAATTGCTGCCATTGTTAAATGAATACTGAACAGGCTAACCGTTCGGAGTTACAACGGTACTGAAAAAATGTGACTGTTTCACCCTTACGACCGTTGCAACCTCCCCAGGGCCAGGGTGTTAAAACCCAGATGTTTTCGGCCAGGGGCTCACATTTATGACGGTCGCAGCATTTCCCCTTTTGCGACCTTCGGGCGAGCAAACTCAACGGAGAATCCAGATTTGCTTAACAACCGGGTGACCGATTCAAGAATTGCAACGGCGGTAAGAAATATTGCAAAACAGGGAGCAAAACTTGCTTAGCACGCGTCTCGCTTAGCAAATGAAAATTTGGGGCTCAATTGTGGTCGTAAGTCGGCGACCGCCCGGATTTTATGCCCCAAAACGGAAGGACGGTTTGATTCCCACAGCGGACGAATGACTACCTATCTACACTAGTGGCCAAAATTGTGGAAACCTTTTGGGAAAAGTGTAATTTTCTAAAACTAGCTAATAACACCACTTTTTTTCTTTTTTCTTTTAGAATAGAATAGAATAGAATTTTTATTGGCCAAGTGTGATTGGACACACAAGGAATTTGTCTTGGTGCATATGCTCTCAGTGTACATAAAAGAAAAGAAAAGATACGTTCATCAAGGTACAACATTTACAACACAATTGATGGTCAATATATCAATAAAAATCATAAGGATTGCCAGCAACAAGTTATAGTCATACAGTCATAAATGGAAAGAGATTGGTGATGGGAACTATGAGAAGATTAATAGTAGTGCAGATTCAGTAAATAGTCTGACAGTGTTGAGGGAATTATTTGTTTAGCAGAGTGATGGCCTTCGGGAAAAAACTGTTCTTGTGTCTAGTTGTTCTGGTGTGCAGTGCTCTATAGCGTCGTTTTGAGGGTAGGAGTTGAAACAGTTTATGTCCAGGATGCGAGGAGTCTGTAAATATTTTCACGGCCCTCTTCTTGATTCGTGCAGTATACAGGTCCTCAATGGAAGGCAGGTTGGTAGCAATTTTGGAGTAGTACCATAAAATTATATAGCAATGGAAAGATAATTTAATCAAGAATGTAAGGCAATAACTTTTATGAAGGATTTGCTATTAGGATAGCAGTTAGAGTATAAAGAAGAAAAGTGAAAACACGTAGAAAAAAACGATATATATAAAAATGATCACCATAGAAAAAAAATGAGATATACAAAAATGATCATGTCAGTTAATCCTTCATTGGGTAACCTTTAGCATGCATTACGGCCTTACAACATCTTCCCATGGAGTCAACCAAGCCTTTGAGTTCTGCAGCTGTTACAATGTGAAACCAAGATTGAACGATGGCTTCTATTAACTGGGTTTTATTGCTGGGTCGCTTCGGACTAACAAATCTCTTTAGTTGGAAAATACATAGATTTTCCATTGGGTGAAGGTCTGGGCTATTCCCAGGCCATTCCAGCAGTGGAATAAGATTATCTGGAAACTCCAAAAAATAAAAATAAAAGTGGTGTTATTAGCCATCAAACCTCAAAAATGCAACTTTTCCCAAAAGGTTCCCACAATTTTGGCCACTACTGTAACACGGCCCGTTAAGTGATTGTGGCTTCCCCATCGCCTTTGCTCTCCACGGTGGTCGTAAATTGAGGACTCCTCATCCCGTGTGGTGTGAGCCTAGCGATGGTCATTTGGCCATCCCTGGTTCACGGCTCCGAAAGTTGTGTAAATGCCCGAGATTTGTGATTTTTGCTGTTTGTACGTCATAGCGGAGCGATTTCGCAGCAATCCATCTATCCGGATGGCGAATTCTCCAGCGCTTCGGGCGGGGTGCGGGGTTGCAAGTCCCGTTCCCCCACCCCCAAAAGAATCCCCACCTAAATCATTGAATGGACAGTTTGCACGGGAGCCTGGAGGTCATCTAGCCCACCCTTGACCCCCTGGGGCAGAAATTTGCAACTGTTTTTTATCCCATTCAGCTTCTGTCGAAATTTGGTCACTGTCCCTCTGGGCTTTGCTGAATATCCTTCCTTCTTGGGAAGATTTTTTGCCCCCGATGACCAATCGACCTACTTCCTGGTCGTTTTAACTCTTCCATTCCCCTAGTCCTCATGAAGCACCTGAAGAACATTACGGGAAGGTCTTCAGATACTTCCAGAGGACTCTGAGGCTTCTCTGCAGATTTTTTGGGAAATTCAGAGGATCCCGGAGTCTGGAAGTGGCTAAAGAGAAAATTATTAACCTGGTTTCTACCATTTCTGTTCCAAACCCCACTCCTTTCTCGTGCTGATGACGTCACCCAGTTGGGTCGTGAAACGATTTATAACTGCTTGGTGGTACTCATCGATGGTTGATAGGTTGGGTAGCGTAGAGCATTCGGGCAACTTCTGGCGACTTCTTTTAGATCGAAAAGTGCCAGGTGAACGTTGTTCAGGTCAGGGAAGATCTCTTGAACTTCTTTATCTTATCTTCCTTGGCTTCAGACACCATCGCCAGCGACCCCGAGACCTGCGAAATCTGCTTTAACATCGCCTGTTCCGGATGTTAAGTGAGAACCAGCCGTGCTCTCCACTGGTGGTCACCAGGTGGTCACCCATCCTAGCCTTCCTGTTGTGACCTCCTACAACCTCATGTTCGGAGTAACTTCTGGGTCATCGCCATAGAATTCAGGACTGGCGTCGAGAGCGAAAGGGGAAGAGACGTAAAACCAACCACGATCCTGGAAACAAACCACGAAGCCTCCTTCTCAGCAACTGCGTTCCCACATCACCCCAAGCCATTGTTTCCTTAAACGCGGTTTGTGGGGCAAACTACCCTGGGACGGCTTCCGAAGCACGCTCTGCTTACTTTTGAACCGTAAAACTTAGTTTGATCAGAACTAAGCCCAACATAAGCTAGAAACTGTACTTTTTTTGGCACAACTGCAGGAAGATCTGTTTGGGTTTTTTTTTTAACTCTTTGCCACGCAAGCTGGCAAGGTTGGCATTCCTGCCACGTTTCTGCCACGCTTCTCCACGTTAGCTTCCCTCCTTGCACCTACCTCTTTCGGGCTTTCTCTTCTCCCCAATCCCTTTCCTTCCCTTCAATAAATTTATTTTTGTACTTCTGCAACTCTGCTCTTCTCCGGCTTTTTGGTGGAAGGGAGCCCCAAAGCGCCATAAAAAAATGCCATTAAAAAATGCTCACCTATCCTGATGGAGGATTCGGTCAATAAAATGCTTTTACAGGGCAGTTATTCTCCAAGATTTAATTAATAAATAATGATAAATAATAAGATGGTTCACTTGAGCTGCCGTACTTCGGGATTAAGTGAGAAGGTGAAGGGCACACCATCTGCGAAAGGTTTAAGCTAGTCCTCGGGTTACGACCAGCGGTGAAATCCAATTTTTTTTACTACCAGTTCTGTGGGCTTGGTGGGCATAGTGTGGCTTGGTGGGCGTGGCTTGGTGGGTGTGACAGGGGAAGGATACTGCAAAATCTCCACTCCCTCCCCACTCCAGGGGAAGGACACTGCAAAATCTCCATTCCCTCCCCACTCCAGGGGACGGACACTGCAAAATCTCCATTCCCATCCCACTCCAGGGGAAGGATACTGCAAAATCCCCATTCCCTTCCCACTCCAGGGGAAGGACACTGCAAAATCTCCATTCCCTCCCCACTCCAGGGGAAGGACACTGCAAAATCTCCATTCCCTCCCCACTCCAGGGGAAGGATACTGTAAAATCTTAATAAACTTAATAAAAACTCTTAAAACTTGAGGGAGGGGGAGAAAGAGAGGTCTATTTCCATGGAGCATGAAGTCGGCCAGGGTTGACTGAAACCATCTCTGACACTAATTTGAGATGGCCAGGGGGTGGGGGAGAGACCATTCCACCAAACCAGTCTAACTAGTAAAACCAGTCCATCCATTTCTCTGTGGCCTGTATATTTTGGAGAGGTTCTCCATGAAGCTGCCTTAGGACCATTGGTGAGTCAACCTCTGGAGATGCTTCCAAAAATATCTCCTCTAGGTTTCTCGTGCCCTGACAGATAGTCTCCTCGACTTTTAGTGACCATTCCAAGTTACGACGGCCCTGAGAAAGGTGACCCACGGTCATTTCCCCACACTTACGACGGCATTCCCGGGATCAAAAATGGGCGAACGGGTTCCCTCTTGGTGACTCTCCGCTGTTCCGACCAGCGAAGTCAACGAGGGAACCCAGGTTCGCTTAACAACCCGGGTTGCTGACTTAAGAATGGCAGGGATTCCCTTAATGACGGGGCAAGTTGTGGCTCGGTTGCATGTCGTAAGTCGAGGGCTTCCTGGCCTTGGAGACTAGGTAGAAATTGGCAGCTGGTCTTTAAAGCAGGGGTCTCCAAACTTGGCAACTTTAAGACTTGTGGACTTCAACTCCCAGAGCAAAGCTGGCTGAGTAACTCTGGGAGTTGAAGTCCACAAGTCTTAAAGTTGCCAAGGTTGGAGACCCCTGCTTTAAACCGAACATTTGGGACACCGTCCCCCCCCAAAATGATCAAGATGGGTTGAACGTCAAGAGAACATCAATTGCACATTGATTACATGCGCCATGGGGGGAGGAGGAAGGGGGCTGCCCCCAGGGCAGTGACTGACAGGCAGTGAAGGTCAGTGCCTACGGGAGATTGCAACAGGAGGGCTGCTGAGGCCGTGGGGCGCTGGCTCCCTTCCCTGGGATGGAGCCTGTGGGTCAGAGCCCGTCCAGGTGTTGGAAAGCCTGCTCATGCATCCAAAGGTTGTATGCTCAGGTGCGGCTTCTCCCAAACAGGTAGAGACCCTCCAGGCTCAACCCCGGGAAAACCTCGGTTGAGTCATGGAGGGAGAAAGAGCTTGAGTTTCTGTGCCTGGAGGAAGGAAGGAAGAAAGGAAAATTTCCTTTAATGTATGCCGATTAGTGTACATTCAAAGTGACAATAAAGGTATTCTAAGCAGAAGGAAGGAAGGAAGGAAGGAAGGAAGGAAGGAAGGAAGGAAGGAAGGAAGGAAGGAAGGAAAATAGGAAGAAAGGAAACCAAATTTCATCTTAATGTATGCCAATTACATTCAAAGTGACAATAAAGTTATTCTAACTGGAAGGAAGGAAGGAAGGAAGGAAGGAAAAGTAAACAATGGATAGAAAGTAGATATTGTAGGTGATAGAAGATAGATGATAGAGAGACAGAGAGAGGAAGATAGATAGATAGATAGATAGATAGATAGATAGATAGATAGATAGATAGATAGATAGATAGATAGATGAAGGAAGGAAGGAAGGAAGGAAGGAAGGAAGGAAGGAAGGAAGGAAGGAAGGAAGGAAGGAAGGAAGGATCGTTTCAATCAATCAAACAATCAGAATAGAGCTAGAGGGGCCTTGGAGGTTTTCTAGTCCAACCCCTGCTTAAGCAGGAGAGCGTCTACAATTGGTGTCAAGTGGCTCTCCAGTCTCTTCTTAAAAGCCTCCGTTGATGGAGCAGCCACAACTTCTGGAGGCAAGCCATTCCACCGGTTAATTGATCTGGCATTCTAGAATTACAGAATAGCAAGGGTTGGCAGGGACCTCGGAGGTCTTCTAGCCCATCCCCCTGCTCAGGCAGGGGACCCTAGACCATTCCAGGCCGACGGTGGCCCAATCTCTTCTTAAAAGCCTCCATTGATGGAGCAGCCACAACTTCCGGAGCCAACTGACAGCAAACAACATGGATATTTCTGCACGTCCATCATCTTCTCCTCACCTCGACATCCGAGTCGAGGGATGCTGCGTGCGTGACCTCCACCCAGTGACGAAACCCCAGATGGATGACCAGGCTGAGGAAGACCTTCCTCCTCCCCAAATGTCTTGGGGGCAGAAATGCAGCCCAGCAGGAAATGCGAAAGTTCAACTGACGCATGGGGGTAGCTCTGGAGAGCCCTTAAAAAACCCTTTAGGTGGACCAGGTGCATGGATGAGTCCTTCCACAAAGTCCTGGAGATGAAGGGTCTACAAACTGCGGTAAGTTCTTCCTCCTCTTCTCCTTCTCCTTCTCCTTCTCCTTCTCCTCCTTCTCCTTCTCCTTCTTCTCCTTCTTCTTCTCCTTCTCCTTCTCCTTCTCCTTCTCCTTCTCCTTCTCCTTCTCCTTCTCCTTCTCCTTCTCCTTCTCCTTCTCCTTCTCCTTCTTCTTCTTTTCCTCCTCCTCCTTCTTCTTCTTCCTCCATTAAGATGACGATGATGATTTTATTCATTAAACATGAAACTCAGTCAACTGAACATTTAAAAATGTATCATAAATACCATGGACTGGTGCTAATGGTTGTTACAGGTTGCTGCCAGCTATCAACCAAGTATCTTCTTAAAATTATTATTTTTAATAAATTATTATTGATTTGAAATTATTATTAATTTTAAAATTATTATTATTATTATTATTGATTGGCCCTTGGGCCATATCGAAGGGCAGAGTTCCAGAAACAAATTATTACTGACATTTGACAAAAGCAATTTAAAATGGAATTGGATAAAATACATTCAGCTTTTTTAAAAAATTTGAGTTTGCATGATCAAAGACAATCCCAAAATGAGGGCATTTGAGAGGGAAGATCCCTTGATGGGGGTGGGGGGAGAGAGAACCAAATGATCAAGAAGAATAAAAAGGATCTAATTACTGTATTTAATTATGATTCTTTGGAGACCCTGTGGAATAAAAGAAGAAAAGCAATTTATTCCTTCAGCTTCCTTCTTAGTGTCTTTTCTTCTGAAAATTAAGCTGAATAAAAATGTATTGGGAGAATATAGACGGATGGGGGGGGAGTTTTTATTTTATTTATTGGCTGTTTATTAAATTTATAGACCACCCATCTCACCCATATGTTTGTTTGTTTGTTTACAAAGATTATAATTGCTTACAAAGATCTTGTAAACATCATCTTTATAAGATTAGAAAGGTTATTTTTTAAAAGATATGCTTTGGCCACCCATCATAGGACAACTTCAAATGACAATATGATCTACAGGCTGGGTTCACAGAATGCCTCAATGGTCATAAGCGCGAGGATCGGTCGTGGGTCACTCAACAAACGAGCGCATGGTTTAGAAAGCATGAGCTGGCGTGCTCTTTTACAAATCCACATGGATTATTTATTTTTAATATTTTTTTTTGTATTTTAATTAAACACCCTGTAGATAGTTCTTTAATCAAGTTAACGTTGGAAAGTTGCAAGATTTGGTCTGCCGTGCGGAGTAGATTTTTTTCAATGGTTCTCTCTTCTCTTTTTAGCTTCTAGGCGTTCTCCTCGCCTTCTCCTTCAGTTGTAAGTACTCACAACCTCCTCCTGTTTGCAGTTTTAATCTCTGCCTGCAGATGGTTGCCGTTTTTTTTAAAAAAAGATTTCCAATCGAATTGCAACTACACTGAAGCACCGATGGCGTTACGTAGTTGGGTCATGAAACGTCTGTAAGGAAACTACCAAATTAAGAGAGAGCCCCAAGGATTCAGCAGCCATCCTTCTCCTCTTCCCTTCCCCTCCTCCTCCTCCTCTTCCTCCTCCTCCACCTTTGCAAACCCATACCCTTCTACTACTGATGATGTTAATCTACTTTGGTCATGAATTATCTCCAAGAAAACCACCAAGCTCAGTGAGCACCAAGGATCCCAAAGTCCTCTTCCTCCCCGCCTTCCTCTTCCTCCTCCTCTTCTTCCTCCTCCTCCCCTCATCCTCCGTTCTACGAGTCCATCTCCCTTCTAGCACTGATAATGTTACCTAGTTGGGTCATGAAACGTCTCCCAGAAAGCTATCAAGTTCACAGAGCAGCAAGGATCCCACAGTCCCCCTCCTCCTCCTCCTCCTCCCCCTAGGTGGGGGCTCATCATGGGCCATCTGGGATTCGGAAGACAATCCTGCCCAGCATGGCAATACGCAAAACAATTATGTGCAAAACTGAGGGCCACACTTGATTGTCACAACGTACACTCCACAATACGAAAAAGAAGGAAGTTATTCTTTGACATTTAATTGAAGGGAAACAAATGCAAACCCATCGGATTTGTGTGTATTTTTATTTGATCGATCGAGTCAGCTTCTATGCCTAGATTCCTGTACAGGGATACAGTTTGCCAAAGGTCTCCATTCTTCCGTTTAAAACGTCGTGATTTGGACTCGACGGCCTTCATGGGCTCCCGTCCCTGGAATTGGGGACGGGGAGCAGGGTGCTCTCCCTCCCCCCCCGGCTTTCGGGCCCCTGTCTTGACACCCACAAAGTGCCTGCTGCTTTATTTTAACGGCGCCTCCTTAAGGCCTGAAGCTACTGCGTGTTTGCAACACAATCTAGTCTCAACAGCCCTTTCATGGTCTGTGTTTTCCCACAGGTGCTGAAGACACGAAAAACCCGACAAATGGTCAGTAATTTTCCTCTTTCTCTGTCAAGGCTTTGGGTTGGCACAGAGCTCGAGGGTCTCCTGCTGTTGCTGGGGGTTGGACTAGAAGACCTCCAAGGCCCCTTCCAGCTCTATTCTGATTGATTGATTGATTATGATTTAGGGTCTCCAGCTTGAGCAGGGGGCTGGACTAGAGGACCTTCAAGGTCCCTTCCAGCTCTATTCTGATTGATTGATTGATTGATTATAATCTAGAGTCTCCTGCTTGAGCAGGGGGCTGGACTAGAGGACCTTCAAGGTCCCTTCCAGCTCTATTCTGATTGATTGATTGATTGATTGATTGATTATAATCTAGAGTCTCCTGCTTGAGCTGGGGGTTGGACTAGAAGACCTCCAAGGCCCCTTCCACCTTTATTCTGATTGATTGGTAAAAATATTGATTGGCCCTACTGCAACTCCGGAGTAGGGCCAAGAGTTGATTGGCCCCTCCCATAAGGCTTAAAAGACCAGCAACGGCGTTTGGGCTGTTTGCCGGAAAACAACGTTGATAGCTTCGTCTTCTTGCATTTATTTTTGTATCGGTGTCTTCTGAACATTTGCCAAGAAAGGCCTTTGGCAGTTGGCCTAATTGGACCAAGGTTGGTGATAGAGGAATTTGCGTTGGGAGGAATTTGCTTTAATTTAATTGGACTACGCTGGGAATGAAGTAATTCTCAGCAGTTTGAATAAAGTTTGTTTTTACACTGACTGAGTTTCCTACCACCTACTTGGGCCTGGGTCACAACACTGCCTTGGCATTGTCTAAATAAGCAAAATATGAGGTGGACCTATGGAAGTGTCCTCAGACTCGTTGAGGCCAGATATCTGTGATAGGCTTCTGACTTACCTCTTCTCTTCAGGACCTACCCACCAGGTACCAATAGGACCCAAGACAACTCTCCCTGCCCCAAAAACTCCACACCCTGAACCGGAAGAGACAACCGAGAGCTTCAAAGGAGGTAAAGATGGAAAGCATTATATTTTGGAAGTTGACTTGATGGAAAATGCCGGGCGTAAGGTACGACCTTCCGTTGGACACCAGAATCATCCTTGGTGACTTTGGTCATATCTGTTGGGTCTAGCTATGGAAATGGAAGTGTCCCAAGCCGGTTGAAGAATATCTTTGAGAGGTCAACTTTTAGCCCCCCCAATTCTGACTTGCTTCTTCCCTTCAGGACCTACTCCCCAGGTACCAATCAGACCCAAGACAACTCTCCCCAAATTGAAGACTCCCCACCTTGAACCGGAAGAAATGACGGAGAGCTTCAAAGGAGGTAATGATGGAATCAGAAATGTTCAATCAAAGATTTTGTGGCCTAACCCTAGCCCTGACCCTAACCATAATCCCAACCCTAATCCCAAACCCAATCCTAACTCCAAACCCAACCCCAACCCTAACCCCAACCCCAACCCCAACCCTAATCCCAACCCTAACCCAACCCTAACCCCAAACCCAAACCCAAACTCAACCATAATCCCAAACCTAATCCCAACCCCAATCCCAAACCTAACCCTAGGTGTCTTCTGTCATATCTGTTTGAATTAATTGTGCTGATGGAAGGAACTGCAGAAGGTTGAAGTGATGTTATCTATGAAACAGGTCCACTCTAAAGCTCCTATTTTCTGATTTGTGTCCTCACTACAGGCCCCACGCCACTCAGACCCAAGCCAACTTTCCCTCAACCCCAGACTCCACACCTTGAACCAGAAGAAACAACAGAGACTTTCAAAGGAGGTAAAGGTGGAATCAAAAGTGTTCAAAGAAGTTGCGGGCCTCTTTAAAGTGAAGTGTCTATAGCCCCCTGAAGCCCCCAAATTCTGACTTGCCTCTTTTCTTCAGAAACTACCCCCCAGGTACCAGTCAGACCCAAGCCAACTTTTCCTCAACCCAAAACTCGACCACACCAATTAGAAGAAACAACGGAGAACTTCAAAGGAGGTAAAGATGGATCAGAAACATTCAAAGAAGTTGTGGACCTCTTGGACAATGAGCGATGGGAAGCACCATCCAACAATGACCTCTTCTGTTGATGTCGTTGACACCCCTGGTGTCATAGGTTCCTCACAAAACCCACACTTTTTGATTTGCCCCTTTTTCATCAGGCCCTACCCCCCAGATGCTGGTCAAACCCAAGACCACTTTCCCTGCACCCAAGACCCGACCACACCAACTAGAAGAAACAACGGAGAACTTCAAAGGAGGTAAAGATGGAATCAGAAACATTCAAAGAAGTTGTGGGCCTCTCGGAAGTCAACCTGATGATACCTTCTTCTGGTGGTGTTGACATCCTAGGTGTCTTCTGTCACATTGGCATTCTCTGAAGCATGAAATAAGGGGAGGACCTATGGAGGTCATGTGAAGTCTTCTTAGATATCTGTTATTTGTTTGATCTAAATAAGCAGACCAAAGTCTTCACAGGAAGTTGAAGGCTGATTTCTGTGATACGTCACTGTCTAGTACCACTTTCTGATTTGTGTCCTGTCTTCAGGCCCTACGCCACAGGTGCCAGTCAAACCCAAGACCACTTTCCCTGCACCAAAGACCCGACCACACCAACTAGAAGAAACAACGGAGAACTTCAAAGGAGGTAAAGATGGAATCGGAAACATTCAAAGACGTTGTGGACCTCTTGGAAGATGAGCGATGGGAAGCACCACCCAACAATGACCCCTTCTGTTGATGCCGTTGACATCCCTGGTGTCATAGGTTCCTCACAAAACACACACTTTTTGATTTGCCCTTTTTCATCAGGACCTACCCCCCAAGTGCCAATCAGACCCAAGACCACTTTCCCTGCACCCAAAACCCGACCACACCAACTAGAAGAAACAACGGAGAACTTCCAAGGAGGTAAAGATGGAGTCAGAAACATTCAAAGAATTTATGGTTTCCTCGGAAGACAACTTGATGACACCTTCTTCTAGTGGTGTTGATGTCCTAGGTGTCTTCTGTCACATTGGCATTCTCTGAAACATTTCTAATACGTTCTAATTTCTCCCCTTTATTGTTTCCCCTTTATTTCTAGACTCAAGCCATTCATACCGTTTATTCTAGCTGATATAACAATCTGTCTCTTCTTTCTCTTTTAATTTCTTTTGTTAACTTGTCCACTCCAAAACTTTCCCTATCGCTTCTTCATCTGTTGGTGTCTTTTCCTGTTTCCAATTTTGCGTGTATGTTATCCGTGCAGCTGTTACAATGTGCAAAATCAGATATTTTATTTCTTTGGAATATGTTCTCGTAAAGATTCCTAGTTAAAACATTTTTTAATTCCGCTGTTCGACCCAAAATCCCCGGCGCCGAATTCGAATTTTCCTTTTTTTTTTCCTGCAGGGGAAGAAAGTCCACCCACCTCAGAACCGAAGCCCGTCACTCCGCAAACCCTAATTCCCACCGCTCAGCAGCAAGAGACGTCTCCCGTTTCCAAGCAAGGTAAGAGACGTCTCCCGTTTCCAAGCAGGACAGGCCGTCCTCGCCTTACGACCGCCCAGAATGCATGTCTTTCGCCGAGCGAAACATTTCTTTAAGTGAGTTTCGCCCCGTTTTACGACCCTCCTCGCCACGGTTGTTAAGCGAATTGACAGGGCAGCTGTTAAGTTAATAACAAGGTGGTTAAATGAACCTGGCTTTCCCCCACGGACTTTGCTGGTCGCAAAAGGGAATCACGTAACTCCGGGACACTGCAACCGTTGTAAGTCCATGGCAGTTGCCAAGCCTCTGAATTTTGATTCAGACGTGACCACGAGGATGCTGCTATGACGGTCGTAAAGTGTGGAAAATGATCCTAAGTCGCTTTTTTTCCCCACTGCTGTTTGAACGGTCACTAAATGAACCATCGTTAAGTCGAGGACTGCCTAGGATTGTCTGCCATCTCGCCATGGAAGTCAAGTGGAAAATTTTCCATCAATTCTCCCCCCCCCCCGCTTTCCTTCGTTTTGGTCTCCTTCTAGTGTGTTACACGCGCTGGTTTAACCGAGATAATCCTGACAACGCGGGAGATTTTGAACTCGTGGCTGACATCCTGTACAGATATCCCAGTGAGATCTGTTCGCTGCCGAAAGAAATAGAAGTCCAAACGCTGGACGGGATTCCAGCCTCGGCAACAGGGCAGAAATTTGCTGTGTGAGTTTTCCAGGTTCCGATATTTGAAGATATTTGGGGATATTGGTAGCTCGGGGTTAAAAATAGGGACCCTCCCTCTATTGCTGGGTGGGTTTGCTACAGACGTTTCATGACCCAACTAGGTAACATCATCAGGGCTAAAAAGGAGTGGGGTTTGAGGAGGAGGAGGAGGAGAACTGTGGAGTCCTTGGTGGTCTCTTAGCTTGATGGTTCTCCTGCAGACATTTCATGACCCAAGTAGGGAACATCATCAATGTGAGAAGGGGATGAGGGTGTTGCAAGGAGGAGGAGGAGGAGGAAGAGGACTGTGAGGTCCTTGGTGCTCTCTGAGCGTGGTGGTTTTCCTGCAGGCATTTCATGACCCAACTTGGTAACATCATCAATGCTAGAAGGGAGGTGGGTTTGAGGAGAGGAGGAGAGGAAGGAGAGGAGGAGAAGGATGAGGAGAAGGAGGAGATGGAGGAGAAGGACGAGGAGAAGGAGAAGATGGAGGAGAAGGAGGAGGAGAAGGAAGAGGAGGAGAAGGACGAGGAGAAGGAGAAGATGGAGGAGAAGGAGAATGGGAGGAGGAGGAGGACAAGGAGGAGGAGAAGGAAGAGGAGGAGGAGGAGGAGGAGAAGGAGAAGGGGAGGAGGAGGAGGAGGAGAAGGAGGAGGAAGAGGAGGAGGAGGAGGAGAAGGAGAAGGGGAGGAGAAGGAGAAGGAGAAGGAGAAGAGAAGGAGAAGGAGAAGGAGAAGGAGAAGGAGAAGGAGAAGGAGAAGGAGAAGGACAGTAGGGTTGAGCAGTGAACCATGGAGCCCAACATTTTGGATGGTCTTCAAAGAAATATCTAGATAGGGTGACATCCACTGGGTTGGAGGTTTTAGAGAGGCGTGTGGTTCTTGAGCCAACCTGGAGGCTGTGGATTATTGAGCTACGATCTTGACACTCTTGTCCTAACGCAAGCGATCTACTTCACTCAACTGGCGACGTTTCAATTTTCAATTGTACCTTGATGAACGTATCTTTTCTTTTATGTACACTGAGAGCATCTGCACCAAAGACAAATTCCTTGTGTGTCCAATCACACTTGGCCAATAAAATTCTATTCTATTCTAAAGACTGTCCTTCCTTCTTCACCCGGTGCAGGAAACAAGCCATCATTGGATTCATTTGCCTCAATGTCATGCAAGGAAAAGGACGGGGTTGTCGGGATTATCGTGTGCGGTTCATGTGCCCTCAAGACTTCTGCTCTGGTACGTGGGCTTTGGTTTGGTCTTTAGATCCAACCTAGAACTAAGGGGAATCTTCCTGATGGTGAGAATGATCGACCAGTGGAACGGCTTGCCACCAGAAGTTGTGGGTGCGCCATCACTGGAGTCTTTCAAGAAGAGATTGGACAACCATTTGTCTGGAAGGGTGGAGGGTCTCCTGCTTGAGCAGAGGGTCAGACTAGAAGACCTCCAAGGTCCCTTCCAACTCTGTCATTCTGAGATAGATAGATAAGATACATGGATGGATGGATGGATGGATGGATGGATGGATGGATGGATGGATGGATCAGTGGGTGGATGATGGGTGGATGGATGGATCAGTGGATGGATGATGGGTGGGTGGGTAGATGGATGGATGGATGGATGGATGGATGGATGGATCAGTGGATAGATGATGGGTGGATGGATGGATGGATGGATGGATGGATGGATGGATGGATGGATCAGTGGATGGATGATGGGTGGATGGATGGATGGATCAGTGGATGGATGATGGGTGGGTGGGTAGATGGATGAATGGATGGATGGATGGAACAGCTTGCCTTCTTAAGTTGTGAGTACTCCATCATTGGAGGTTTTAAAGAAGAGGCTGGACAGACCATTTGTCTGAAATTGTAGATAGTCTCCTGCTTGAGCAGAGGGTCAGACTAGAAGACCTCTGAGGTCTCTTCCGGCTCTTGCTATTCTGTTATTCTGAAATGGTCTACTCTAGGGACTCCTGCTTGAGCAAGGGGGCTGGATTAGAAGACCTTCAAGGTCTCTTCCAGGTGTGTTGTTCTGTTCATTAATCAGTGGAATGACTTGCCTCCAGAAGTTGTGAGTGTTCCCACACTGGGGGCTCTCAAGAAGAGACTGGACAACCGTTTGTCTGAAATGACAATAGGGTATCTTGCTCAAGCAGGGGGTTGGACTAGAAGACCTCCAAGGTCCCTCTCTTCTTCTGTTAAACAAATAAGCTGCATCCACCGTTGCCTGTAGAACCATCTTTCAATCAAGGGTGTGGCCAATTGAAGTGGGTGGAGCCAAAGCAAAAAGTAGGTGGGGCCAGAGGAAAGGTGGGGGGGGAACCCCCCACTGGTTACAGCATACATATCTAAAAACATATATGGAGGACTTAGGAAATAAATATTAGAAATGCAAACAAAAAAATAGAAATAATATTTGGGCCATTCCTTTTTCTGCAGGAGGCCAAGAGACGGTCACTCCATCCCTCCCAGTGTCCACCTTGGGACAACTTCAGAGTAGCCCAGAGATTCCGGTGAAAGGTACCTAGAGATCATCAGTACGGCTTTGTGAACCCCCCTCAGGGTCCCATGTCAGGGTCCAGATTCCTCTGGACGTGGAACCAGAGAAGACGTCGGAAGGTCCACTCTGAAGAAGATCTTGGAAGTCCAGATTTTCCACCCACTTGGTAACAGGAATGATCAGTGAGAAGAAAAAACAAACAACCACCCATAAATGAAGGTGGGTTGTTTTTCTTGCAGGCGTTCCGTGACCCAACTAGGTCACATCATCAGTGCTAGAAGGGAGCGGGGTGCAAGGACTGATGATGTGACCTAGTTGGGTCATGAAACGCCTGCAAGAAAAACAACCCAGCTCAGAGAGCACCAGGGACCCCCACAGTCCTTCTCTCTCCTTCTTCTCCTTCTCGTTCCTTCTCCTTTGTCTCTCCTTCTCCTCCTTCTCCTCCTCCTCCTTTTCTTCTCCTTTGTCTCTCCTTCCCCTTCTCTCTCCTCCTTCTCCTTCTCCTCCTCCTCCTTCTCATTTTCTCTCCTTCTCCATCTCTGTCTCTCTCCTCCTCTCTCCTTCTTCTTTCTCTCTACTCCTTCTCCTTTTCTCTTCTTCTCCTTCTCCTCCTCCCCTCTGCAAACCCCTCCGCTTGCCAGCACTGATCGTGTTACCTACCCGGGTATCGAAATGTCTCCAAGAAATACCAACCCGGCTCAAAAGAGCACCATCACATTTGGTTTATCTTTTCCACAGGTGGTGAAGACCAAACTTCTCCAGGACCACAAACCACAGAAGGGCAAATTCAGAGCACTGGACAAGGTTGGCACCCGTGGCATGAATGGTGGGATGAGATATTTCATATACAAGGTCTTAAGAATGTAACTTAAGGAATAAAAATAAAAATACTTTTAAAAAACGCTTTTAAAAGCCTGTGATGATCAGGCAACTCAGCTGGGATCACCAGAGGAGCCTCTCTTTTTTTTGTATTATTGAAAAAGTTTTACAAAGAACAAATTTTTAAACCATTGTTCCCCCCCCCACTTCCCCCCTCCCTCCTCCCTCCTCCTTCTCCCCCCCCCCCCCGAAGACTTCCCAGAACAAAATGCAGGGCATAACATTTATCAATCATAAGCTAAAATACCACAAAAATCTAAACTCATATCCGCTCTCTTCCAACACCCCCTTAACTCCCCTTTCCCATTTAAACCTATACATTAATAGATGCCGTTCATAACATTATTCATAAACTGTTTGGCACTTTTTAGTCCGATACTTATTTTGAACATAATCAATCCACGTTCTCCACTCCCAATACATATTTTTCTTGTGAATGTTCTTTCAAATAGGCAGAGATTTTTGCCATTTCTGCTGAGTTTGATACTTTAAGTGTCCATTCTTCAAATCGTCCAGAGGAACCTTTTAAAGAACCACCAAGGTCCCTTGCGGCTCTGTCGTTCTGTAGTTCTATAATCCCAAATCCACTAATCCGTGCAATGGCTTACCTCCATCGGTGGAGGTTTCAAAGAAGAGACTGGACGGCCGTTTTTCTGAAATGGTATATAGGGTCTCCTGCTTGAGCAGGGGGTTGGACTAGAAGACCTCCAAGGTCCCTTCCAGCCCTCGGATTCTCTGGTTCCTACTCTAATCACTCAACTCTAGGAAAGCAAAGTTTTTTTTAAAAAAAAGATAATTTCATAGCCCGGGAGAAGCAAACAAATCAGGAAGACATAAAGGAAGGAGTAGGGAGGGAGGCAGCTTTTGCGAATGTAGGTAAAAGTCTTAATTTCCAACATTTATTCGAAGGAATTTCAAATTTTATTTATTTATTTATTTAATCACATTTTTATACCGCCCTATCTCCCAAGGGACTCAGATGGCCACTTTTTTTTTCTTGGCAGAATCTCCTTCTGTTTGCTGGACCGTTTGGTTCAATCAAGACAACCCTTCTGGGGAAGGGGACCAAGAACTCCTCGTTGACCTCCGGAAACTAAACCCCCAGAAAATTTGCGCTGCGCCCCTCGAAATAGACGTGCAGACCGTCGATGGGATCCCCGCTTTGGAAACGGGACAATGGTTTGCCGCGTAAGATTTTGTGGTTTTCGCGGAGCAATAGAAGTCGTCCTCGCCCGACGACCAAAATTGGGGACCAGGATTTCTGTTGAGTCGACTTGATTGATTAGCCCTTGGGCCGTATCGAAGTACAGAATTCCAGACAAAAATTATTACTAAAATCTGATTAAAAAAAAATAATTTAAAGTGGAATTGGATAAAATACCATTTAAAACGGGAACTGGAAGAAAATACGACTTAAAATGATTTCTGTGGCTAAGCATGGATGGGCAGGGTGAACCTTCTTTTTGGCCCAGGGTTGTTAAGCAAACCACTGCGGTTGTTAAATAAATCATGTGCTTGTTAAAGAGAAACGGGTTACCCCATTGGTTTTGTTTGTTGGGGGAAGGAAGGAAGGAAGGAGGGAGGGAAGGAAGGAAGGAAGGAAGGAAGGAAGGAAGGAAGGAAGGAAGGAAGGAAGGAAGGAAGGAAGGAAGGAAGGAAGGAAGGAAGGAAGGAGAAAGAGAGAGGGAACAAGAAAAGTGAAGAAGGAAGGAAAGAGGGAGGGAGGGAAAAAGAAGGGAGGGAGGAAGTAAAGAAGGAAGGAGAAAGAAGGAAAGAAGGAATAAAGAAGGAGAAAGAGAGAAGGAGAGAAGTGAAGAAGGAAGGAAAGAGGGAGGGAGGGAAAAAGAAGGGAGGGAGGGAGGGAAGGAGTAAGAAGGAGAGAAGGAGCAAGAAAGGAGAAAGAGAGAAGGAAGAAGAGAAGTGAAGAAGGAAGGAAAGAGGGTAGGAGGGGAAAGAAGGGAGGGAGGGAAGGAGTAAGAAGGAAAGAAGGAGCAAGGAAGAAGAAAGAGAAGGAAGGACAGAAGTGAAGAAGGAAGGAAAGAGGGAAGGAGGAAAAGAAGGAGGAAGGAGGAAGGAAAGAAGGAGCAAGGAAGGAAGGAGAAAGAGAGACGGAAGGAGAGAAGTGAAGAAGGAAGGAAAGAGGAAGGAGGGAAAAGAAGGGAGGGAAGGAGTAAGAAGGAAAGAAGGAGCAAGAAAGGAGAAAGAGAAGGAAGGAGAGAAGTGAAGAAGGAAGGAAAGAGGAAGGAGGGAAAAAGAAGGGAGGGAGGGAAGGAGTAAGAAGGAAAGAAGGAGCAAGGAAGAAGAAAGAGAGAAGGAAGGACAGAAGTGAAGAAGGAAGGAAAGAGGGAAGGAGGGAAAAAGAAGGGAGGGAAGGAGTAAGAAGGAAAGAAGGAGCAAGGAAGGAGAAAGAGAGAAGGAAGGACAGAAGTGAAGAAGGAAGGAAGGAGGGAGGGAGAAAGAAGGAAAGAAGGAAAGAAGGAAGGAGAAAGGAGAAAGAAGGGAAGGAAGGAAAGAGGGAGGGAGGGAAAAAGAAAGAAGGAAGAAGGAATTGATTGGTTGATTGGTTCATTGACTGATTGATTGATTTTGGAAAATTTATACAGCTGCCTACTCGCTCACGGCGACTCTAGCCGGCTTACAAAAAACACGATATCAGAACCATCGTAAATACACGCCAGGTTTACCTAATAAAAAACAATTCAAGGTTTACAACCTCTAGGTTTTCCTCTTGCAAAGTAGATGAAATACCCAGACGACACGAGGTTTCTAAAAGCACTAAAAAAATGTACTTCATAGAAAATCAATTTTTTTTTAAAAAAAAAATCAAACTTTCCTAACTTAAGAGTCCACCTGTTTGTATCTCTCCGAGCAGAAATGACGCCGTGGTTGGTTTCTCTTGCATCAACGATGAACAAGGGGAAGGACAGCGATGCCAAGACTACCAGGTGCGATTCACCTGTCCTCCGTCTTTTTGCGCAGGTAAGCATCTTCTTTAGCCTAAATTTTACACCGAGAGCTGAGCGGGGCCTTTCATAAACCACTTCAAAACGCTTACATGATCTGTAACATGATCATCAACACTGTCAGACTATTTACTGAATCTGCACTACTATTAATCTTCTCATCGTTCCCATCACCAATCTCTTTCCACTTATGACTGTATGACTGTAACTTGTTGCTGGCAATCCTTAGGATTTATATTGATATATTGACCATCAATTGTGTTGTAAATGTTGTACCTTGATGAACGTATCTTTTCTTTTATGTACACTGAGAGCGTATGCACCAAGACAAATTCCTTGTGTGTCCAATCACACTTGGCCAATAAAAATTCTATTCTATTCTATTCTGTTGTATAGTGCAGGGGTCTCCAATCTTGGCAACTTTAAGCCTGGAGGACTTCAACTCCCAGAATTCACCAGCCAGCTTGGCTGGCTGGGGAATTCTAGGAGTTGAAGTCCTCTAGGCTTAAAGTTGCCAGGGTTGGAGACCCCTGACCTATAAATATTTTGTATTGATTCTCTTTATACGCAGTGGACATTGTTAATTTATAGTTCCTTTCCCATAGCTGTTGCCATCTGTCTAACTCAATTGAATATCCAAATTTTTTTGCCCAAGCTATCATTGTTTCCTTTACTTGCTCTTCTTCTAATTCAATACCAAGTAAAAAAAATTGTAGGGTGTTTTTTTTGTTGATTATTTTATCATCTGTGAGTATCCTACCCAGATCGGTCATTTCTAAATAAAAACCATATAATTTGGCATCCTTTTCGTATCTTGTTTGTATTTGCATGCGCACTGATTCAAATTTATGATGGTTGGCTTCCCGGGTTCACATGATCAAGATCTGGACGCCTGACTCGTATTTATGACGGTTGGCGTCCTGGGGTCACATGATCCTCTTTTGGGGACCTCAAGGAGGGAAGCTGGATTCGTTTAACAACCATATTTCTTCACTTAATGACAATGGCAAGGAAGGTGACGAAATGGGGCAAAACACCCTTCACCGATGTCTCGTTTAGCAACGGAAATTTGGGGCTCAATTGTGGTCGTAAGTCGAGCATTTCCTGTAAAGGTTTCCAGCTGAAGTGTAACACTCAACGCGTCGCTGTATGGCAACCTGTTGTGGATTGTGTGTTTTTAAGAGACAGATAAAAAGAATCCCTCCTCACCACAGGTAGCCAAGAGCTGTCTACTCCGAAACCAACCCCTCTTACATCATCGGCCCCCATTTCTACTTTGGCACAAGAGCAAAGCACACCCCAGTTCCCGATCAAAGGTACGGAACCCCTACCGAAAACTCTTTGTAACTTGCAAGAGGGAGTTAGGGAGAATTCGCAGCCTCGCTAACTTTCTCCTTTACTTCCATAAGGGTCTGTGCAAATGGCCTTGGGAGACAGGAGGAAGAGGCAGCTGAGTCCCTCAGAAGGGACCCTCCCTAGTTTCTTGGGCTGTAAAGAGGAGGGGGCAGAAATATTGTAACGATCTGTGGGAATGGCCTTGGGAGACAGGAGGAAGAGGCAATAATCAGATAAGAGGCAGCTGAGCCCTCAGAAGGAAGAGTGGCATGGGAAGCATCTCAGAAAGGACCCTCCCTAGTTTCTTGGGCTGTAAAGAGGAGGGGGCAGAATTATTGTAATGGGATGTGGGTTCCGGTTCGCCTAAACCGGTCCGAGCCGGCTGAGGTTTTTTTTTGTGGTTTTTTTTTTGAAAAAAGAATTCTTTGAAAGAATTTGGCTTGGTGCCAAAATCAGGCTGGCACACGTTGCTTTGCTTTGAACGGAGGGGAAGGCAAGATTTTTTTTTTTCCCCTGAAGAATTTGTCCCGAAGGCAGGGCAAGAAACTCGGCAAGGTGAGAAGCAACCTGGAATTAAGGAGGAATTTCCAGGACAGTGGGAACAATTCACCCGCGGAACGGCTTGCCACCGGAAGCTGTGGGGTGCTCCCGTCACTGGAGGTTTTCAAAAAGAGGCTGGACAGCCATTGGTCTGAAATGGTTGCCCGAGCAGCGGGTAGGACTAGAAGACCTCTAAGGACCCTTCCAGCCCTGTTACAGGAAGTCGTCAACTTATGACAGTTCCTTTAGTGACTGTTCGAAGTTATATTGGATTTGAAAAAAGGGGACTAATGACCATTTTTCACAGCTGCGACCGTTGCAGCATCCCCGCAGTCATACGTGACCCAAATTCAAACACTAGGCAACCGACTCACATTTATGACGGTCGCGGGGATGGTGGGATCCCCTTTTGCGACCTTCTGGACGAGCAAAGTCCATGGGGGAGGGGCAGATTCACTTAATGGTGGCAAGGAAGGGTCGTAACATGGGGAGGGGGGGCAACTCCCTTAGCAGCTGTCTCATTTAGCAACGGAAACTTTGCGTTCAGTTGTGGTCGTAAGTGGAGGATTTCTAATTGATTTCTAATGCCAATAACTTTTTTTCTTTTTTTTGGCCTGTTCTTAGTCTGCAAGACACAATGGATCAATCGAGACAACTCGAGCGGCAGCGGGGACTATGAGTTGGTTTACTACATTCGAAGAGAACTTCCCAAAGCTCTTTGCAAAAATCCCTTCGGCATTGAGGTGCAGACCGTCCAAGGCGTCCCAGCTTCTCGAACAGGGCAGCAATTTGCCTGGTGAGATGGCCAGTCGCCCCCTTTGCTCCCCCCGCCCGCCCGGATTTGAGCTTCTTTGGTAGAGGAGAAGGAGACGGAAAGGAGGAGGAGGAGGAGAGGAGGAGGAGGAGGAGGAGGGAGAAGAAGAGTGGGAGGAGGAGAAGGAGAAGGAGAAAAAGAGGAGTAGAAGAAGGAGACAAGAAGAAGAAGAAGTGGTGGAGAAAGAAGAGGTGAAGGAAAGAGAAGGAGAAGGAGAAGGAAAGGAGGAGGAGAAGGAGAGGAGGAGGGGGAAGAAGAGTGGGAGGATGAGAAGGAAAAAAGAGGAGGGGAGGAGTAGAAGAAGGAAAGAAGAAGAAGAAGTGGTGGAGAAAGAAGAGGTGAAGGAAGAGAAGGAGAAGGAGAGAAAGGAGGAGAGGAGAAGGAGAAGGGGTGGAAGAGTGGGAGGAGGAGGAGGAGAGAAAGAGGAGGAGAGAAGAAGAAGAAGCAGTGGTGGAGAAGGAAGAGGTGAAAAAGGAAAGAAGAGGAGGAGGAGAAAGAGAGGAGGAGGTGAAGGGGTGGGAGGAGGAGGAGAGGAGAAGGAGAAGGAGAAAGAGAGAGAAGGAGAAGAAGGAGAAGGAGAAGGAGGAAGAGGAGAGGAGGAGGAAAAGGAGAGGTGGAGGAGAGAAGGAGAAGGTGGAGGAGGAAGGGGGGGGGAGGAGGAGAGGGGGAGAAGGAGAGAAGAAGAAGAAGAAGCAGTGGTAGAGAAGGAAGAGGTGAAAAAGGAAAGAAAGAGGAGGAGAGGAGAAAGAGGAGGAAGTGAAAGGGTGGGAGGAGGAGGAGGGAGAAGGAGAAGGAGAAAGAGAGAAAGAGGAGAAGGAGAAATAGGAGAAGAGGGAGAAGGAGAAGGAAAGAAAGAGGAGAGAGAAGGAGGAAGAGTGGGAGGAGGAAAAGGAGAGGAGGAGGAAGGAGAAGGTGGAGGAGGAAGAGTGGAGGAAGGAGGAGGAGGGAGAAGGACAAGGAGACAAAGAGAAGGAGAGGAGAAGGAAAAAGAGAAGGAGAGAAAGGAGGAGAGGAGAAAGAGAGGAGGAGGTGAAAGAGTAGGAGGAGGAGGAGAGGGAGAAGGAGAAGGAGAAGAGAGAAGGAGGAGGAGGGAGAAGGAGAGAAATAGAAGAAGAGGGAGAAGGAGAAGGAAAGAAAGAGGAGAGGAGAGGACAAGGAGAAGGAGGAAGTGTGGGAGGAGAAAAAGGAGAAGAGGAGGAGAGGAGGTGGAGGAGGAAGAGTGGGGGAAGGAGGAGAGGGAGAAGGAGAAGGAGACAAAGAGAAGGAGAGGAGAAGGAAAAAGAGAAGGAGAGAAAGGAGGAGAGGAGAAAGAGAAGCAGTGGTGGAGAAAGAAGAGGTGAAGAAGGAAGGAAAGAGGAAGGGAGGAGAAGGAGAGGAGTAGGAATCCACTCTACTCATTGCCAGTCATAATACTGCTAGTTGCAGTGAAAGTCGCCAAATGGGGCAAAGCTCCCTTAACAAATGTCTCACTCAACAACAGAAATGTTGGGCTCAATTGCGGTCGTGAATCCAGGACTCCCTGCCTTTATGACGGCTGCAGAGCATCGGGGTCACGTGATCCCTTTTTGCGGCTCTCCGACACGTGAGGAAGCTGGATTCACTTCACAAGAGAGTGGCACGAGAGCTCGTAGAATGAGTTAAAAACTCACTTAACGCCTCTCTCGGTAGTCGTAAATGGAGGATTGCCTGTTTGCTGAGGATTCTTCTCCCGTTTTTAGGAACGATCCGATCCACGGGTTCGCTTGCATCCACGCCGACCAGGGGAAAAGAGGTTTATGCATTGATTACAAAGTCCGCTTTCTGTGTCCAAACTCTTTTTGCTCAGGTAAACTCGCACTCGTAACTATAAATCTTAAGAAATATTTATGGAGATTCTCCATCCTCCAAGTCACGGTTGTCCAAAAGGTGCTTTTTTTTTTTTCCCAAGAGACAACTGGACTTTCTGGTTTTTTTCTTTGAAGAGGTTTCGCTTCTCATGCGAGAGGCTTTCTCCAGTTCTGACTGAATGGTGGGGAATGGAAAGATTGATGTTCCTTGCAGACAGAGCTAGTCATTTGCATCCTTTTAGAGAGCCGTTGAGGCCGCTTGGAAGGGTATCTTTGCCCCAAAGGTGGTTTTCCAAGAGACAACTGGACTTTCTGGGTTTTTTCTTTGAAGAGGTTTCGCTTCTCATGCGAGAAGCTTTCTCCAGTTCTGACTTGCAGACAGAGCTGGTCATTTGCATCCTTTTAGAGAGCCGTTGAGGCCACTTGGAAGGGTATCTTTGCCCCAAAGGTGGTTTTCCAAGAGACAACTGGACTTTTTTTTTTCTTTGAAGAGGTTTCGCTTCTCATGTGAGAAGCTTTCTCCAGTTCTGACTAAATGGTGGGGAATGGAAAGATTGATGTTCCTTGCAGACAGAGCTGGTCATTTGCATCCTTTTAGAGAGCCGTTGAGGCCATGTGGAGGTTTACCTGTGCCCTTGGGGTCACCTGAGTCATGCAAATGGTTCTGGAGCCTTTTTGGAACTGGCGAAAGGAGCTGTCTCGTCTATCTGTCGTCTACAACACCGTCCTTTCAGCAGTTCCAAGAAGGCTCCACCCCAATTTGCAATCTCTATTTTTTTTTTTAATTCAACAAGAGGAAAAGACCCAAGGAAAAATAACATTTCAACATAAAAGCAAAATAATAATAATAATTTAAAAAATTAGCACGAGAACAAGTAGCAACTCAATCCAAATTCGAGCCATTAAGCTTTATCTGATGAATTGCCCTTTTTTTTAAATTAAAAAAATGGATGAATTAAGCACCTTTTAATGGATTAATGAACTTCAGCATTTCCACCCCAAAAGCCCCCTGCACGGTGTCTTAAAATGCAAATTTTAACAGTTAAACAAAAGGAACGACTTGCCTCCAGAACAGAGGTGGTGTTCGGACTGGTTCAGACCGGTTCTAGCGAACCGGTAGCGGCCACTGTAGGTGGAACATAATGCCGTCTTATTTAGCTACGTTTTCGCGGAAGGCGGGTGCACAAGCAAAGCGCATGCGCTGAAGGCCGGGCACATGAGCGAAGCAAGTGTGCATGAATGCGCGGGGCGAACCGGTGGCGAGAATATATGAAACTCACCACTGCTCCAGCAGTTGTGAATGCTCCATCTCTGGAAGTTTTTTAAGAAGAGATTGGACAACTGTTTGTCTGCCTAAGCAAGGGGTTGGACTAGAAGACCTCCAAGGTCCCTTCCAACTCTGCGATTCTGTTCTGGTCTAAACGTCAGATCCGTTTCTTAAATTCCAAAACACTCGGAAGGAATAGGAGGGAAAAGTCTGGCGGAGCTGGCTGTTAAAAGACTGCCGAGAGGAAAGGAGAAAATGATTTAAAGGTTGGATGTCTGCTTTAATTTTTTTCTATTTTTGCCTTTAAGGGAGGGATCAGAAAGACGAGAAGAAGGGTTCGCCGTGAAGATTGCAGCCGACTTCTGCCGCCTCCAGCTAAAGATCTTGGTGGAAGAAATAAATGACTTTTTGTTCTGTTATTGCTGGCTGAGAATACAATAATAATAATAATAATATAATAAAGCATGGAGCAATTCTGAAGTCTAAGAGGTGGTTTTGGGGGCTCTCGTTCGGTCGTGTGCAGGGGAAGCTGGGGAATTCTGAGGGTTGAAGTCCTCACCCCTTAGACTTAAAGCATGCTGGCTGGGGAATTCTGAGAGTTGAAGTCCTCACCTCTTCAACCATTCTGACTGTGGGATTCTGGGAGTTGAAGTCCTCACCTCTTAAAGCATGCTGGCTGGGGAATTCTGAGAGTTGAAGTCCTCACCTCTTAAAGCATGCTGGCTGGGGAATTCTGGGAGTTGAAGTCCTCACTTCTTCAACCATTCTGACTGTGGGATTCTGGGAGTTGAAGTCCTCACCTCTTAAAGCATGCTGGCTGGGGAATTCTGGGAGTTGAAGTCCTCACCTCTTAAAGCATGCTGGCTGGGGAATTCTGGAAGTCCTCACCTCTTAAAGCATTCTGACTGGGAAATTCTGAGAGTTGAAGTCCTCACCTCTTAAAGCATGCTGACTGGGGAATTCTGGGAGTTGAAGTCCTCACCTCTTAAAGCATTCTGACTGGGGAATTCTGAGAGTTGAAGTCCTCACCTCTTAAAGCATGCTGGCTGGGGAATTCTGGGAGTTGAAGTCCTCACCTCTTAAAGCATTCTGACTGGGGAATTCTGGGAGTTGAAGTCCTCACCTCTTAAAGCATTATGACTGGGGAATTCTGAGAGTTGAAGTCCTCACCTCTTAAAGCATGCTGGCTGGGGAATTCTGGGAGTTGAAGTCCTCACCTCTTAAAGCATTCTGACTGGGGAATTCTGAGAGTTGAAGTCCTCACCTCTTAAAGCATGCTGGCTGGGGAATTCTGGGAGTTGAAGTCCTCACCTCTTAAAGCATGCTGGCTGGGGAATTCTGAGAGTTGAAGTCCTCACCTCTTAAAGCATGCTGGCTGGGGAATTCTGAGAGTTAAAGTCCTCACCTCATAAAGCATGCTGACTGGGGAATTCTGGGAGTTGAAGTCCTCACCTCTTAAAGCATTCTGACTGGGGAATTCTGAGAGTTGAAGTCCTCACCTCTTAAAGCATGCTGGCTGGGGAATTCTGGGAGTTGAAGTCCTCACCTCTTAAAGCATGCTGGCTGGGGAATTCTGAGAGTTGAAGTCCTCACCTCTTAAAGCATGCTGGCTGAGGAATTCTGGGAGTGGAAGTCCTCACCTCTTAAAGCATGCTGGCTGGGGAATTCTGGGAGTGGAAGTCCTCCCCTCTTAAAGCAAGCTGGCTGGGGAATTCTGGGAGTGGAAGTCCTCCCCTCTTAAAGCATGCTGGCTGGGAAATTCTGGGAGTGGAAGTCCTCCCCTCTTAAAGCATGCTGGCTGGGGAATTCTGGGAGTGGAAGTCCTCACCTCTTAAAGCATGCTGGCTGGGGAATTCTGGGAGTGGAAGTCCTCCCCTCTTAAAGCAAGCTGGCTGGGGAATTCTGAGAGTTGAAGTCCTCACCTCTTAAAGCATGCTGGCTGGGGAATTCTGAGAGTTGAAGTCCTCACCTCTTAAAGCATTCTGGCTGGGGAATTCTGAGAGTTGAAGTCCTCACCTCTTAAAGCATGCTGGCTGAGGAATTGTAAGAGTTGAAGTCCTCACCTCTTAAAGCATGCTGGCTGGGGAATTCTGAGAGTTGAAGTCCTCACCTCTTAAAGCATGCTGGCTGGGGAATTCTGAGAGTTGAAGTCCTCACCTCTTAAAGCATTCTGGCTGGGGAATTCTGAGAGTTGAAGTCCTCACCTCTTAAAGCATGCTGACTGGGGAATTCTGAGAGTTGAAGTCCTCACCTCTTAAAGCATTATGACTGGGGAATTCTGAGAGTTGAAGTCCTCACCTCTTAAAGCATTCTGACTGAGGAATTCTGAGAGTTGAAGTCCTCACCTCTTAAAGCATGCCAGCTGAGGAATTCTAAGAGTTGAAGTCCTCACCTCTTAAAGCATGCTGGCTGGGGAATTCTGGGAGTTGAAGTCCTCCCCTCTTAAAGCATTATGACTGGGGAATTCTGAGAGTTGAAGTCCTCACTTCTTAAAGCATGCTGGCTGGGGAATTCTGAGAGTTGAAGTCCTCACCTCTTAAAGCATGCTGGCTGGGGAATTCTGGGAGTTGAAGTCCTCACCTCTTAAAGCATGCCAGCTGAGGAATTCTAAGAGTTGAAGTCCTCACCTCTTAAAGCATGCTGGCTGGGGAATTCTGGGAGTTGAAGTCCTCACCTCTTAAAGCATTATGACTGGGGAATTCTGAGAGTTGAAGTCCTCACCTCTTAAAGCATGCTGGCTGAGGAATTCTAAGAGTTGAAGTCCTCACCTCTTAAAGCATGCTGGCTGGGGAATTCTGGGAGTTGAAGTCCTCACCTCTTAAAGCATGCTGACTGGGGAATTCTGGGAGTTGAAGTCCTCACCTCTTAAAGCATGCTGGCTGGGGAATTCTGGGAGTTGAAGTCCACTCACAGCATAAAAGTTTTGGCTACAGCAGCGCGTCAGCGCATTTTACTTGTTGGAATTAAATCTATCCCCCATTTAACATTTAATTCCTTGCCCTTGAAGCAAACTTTCCTTGTTATTCTGGGCATTTTAAAAAGGTGAACATCGGAAACCGTCCCTCTCTGCATTTTACAGCTAGTCCTCGACTTACGACCAAAAATGGAGTCCAACATTCCTGTTGCTAAGCGAGACATTGGTTGTGAGTTCTGCCCCCATTTTACCACCAAGCGTCTCAATTTTGATCACACGGGAAATGCTAGAACGGTCATAAGTGTGAGAGAACGATCCCACATCCCTTTTTTTCAGTGTCATTGAAACTTTGAACGGTCACTAAATGAACTGTTGTTAAGTCGAGGACTCCCTGGGTTTGGAACAATTGTTTTGGTTTTTAACCCTGGGCCTGTCTCAGGTTTGTTTCACTGAGCGAAATAAACCAGGTTAAAGAAAAACACCAAACGCATCTCATTTAATGTTTTAATTTCCGAAGCAAGTTTCGAAACGGAACGGAAAGAATTCCTCTTAAAAATCCTTGCGTGTCCATTTCCCGGCAGGAAGTGACCGGCAACCGATTCAAAACATGGCCAAGAAATCTACAAAGAACGGCTAGGATCTTCTAACAAGCTCACCCTCTCTACGCACCCAGGAACTCTCCCTGGGGTGGGAAAAAAAAAATCCAGATTCCACTCTAGCCTGTCAATTGCCTTTTCTCTGCATACAGATCAGGGTGTGGATGTGACATCACAATGGCTTTGTATCCAGAGAGGCTGAAAGCTCGGCCTCCCCTGGGGTCAGAGCTTCTCGGCCTTCAGGGATGGCAGAAGGCACCAGAAGACTCTGGAGAAGCAACCCCAGGGAGCAGAGGGGCAGGGGGCAACTCTGCCAGGCTCGCTGGCCATCGCGCTGGCCCAGACTGATGGGTCCAGGATAGTGACATTTCCCCCCCCCGACACTTTTTATAAATCTGGGCTACGGTATCATCAGAGGTAAGAAAACCACACCCAGACTCTTTTATGATCAGAAGGGATGTCACCTCCTCGCCTATTTTCAACCCATAAACCCAAAATTCCCTGCCAGGATGGCGAGTTCAGGATGCCAAAAAAAAAAAAAAAAAGTAAAAAGTTGAGGTTGTAATGCTGTTATCTTGTACGGTGCTAACCCCTTTTTTCTTCTTCTCTTGTACTCGTATTTTCGTTCCCCCCCACCCTCTTTCTTTTTCCTTCCCTTAATTCCCTATTTTTATTTTTATTTGTATTTTATACATCGATAAAACAATAAAAGTTACGAAGGGCAGCTTGGCCAATTTCCTTATATTTCCTAACCCCTCGACATTACCCCATCCTAGAAGTTCCTTCAACCATCAAAAATGAGTTGAAGGATGAGAGCGGTGTTTCCCCAACCTTGACCATCTGAAGATGGGTGGACTTCAACTTCCAGAGCTGAAGTCCACACATCTTCAGGTCTTCACACAACTTCAACTTCCAGAGTTGTGTAGGTCCTCCTTGTTCTTCCTTCCTTCTTCTAGTCCAATGTTCTCAACTTTGGTTACCTAAAGATGTGTGGACTTCAACTTCCAGAGTTGAAGTCCACACATCTTCAGGTCTTCACACAACTTCAACTTCCAGAGTTGTATAGGTCCTCCTTGTTCTTCCTTCCTTCTTCTAGTCCAATGTTCTCAACCACTTAAAGACGTATGGACTTCAACTTCCAGACTTGAAGTCCACACACCTTCAGGCAGCCAAAGTTGAGAATATTGGACTAGAAGGAAGAAGGAAGAACTAGGAAGACCTATGAGACAGGACCTCAGTTCAGCCATTCTGCCTCTATACTACTACACCATCCTGGAGAAGTATTAAAAGATGGAGGGCCATCAACTCAGAGGTTCCCTAGATCTTGTTGATGCAACTGTCAACCTTTCATTCCATCCTACACTAGCTACAGACTTCTTCCGTTCTTTATTTGTTAGCTCACGATGACTACCAGCCAGAAAAAAGGGCAGATCACCAAGCTGAAACCAAGATCTCTGGGCTTGAAAGAAGGTGAGCGCTTCAAAAGACCTCTTACTACAGGTGCCCCAACTTCGAAGGGTTCACACAACCATTCCCAGGAGTAGCTTCGTTCGAATTTTGTGAATCCAATCCTTGTGGCTTGGGAATCTTAAGTTTATGGCTTGCTGTTATGGTAAATGTGCCCAGAATGAGTGGTGTTTTAGATCTATTCCAAATTGCAAACGGGTGAGATTTAACAGGCCAATCGGGATAATTTTTATTGTGGATCATCAATTTGAAGTTTGTTAAAAGTTTCCCCAGAAGAACGAAGGAATCTGAGAGAGAGAGTTTTAGTGCTGAAACCTAAATTCTTAGAAAGTTTCTCTCTCCAAAAAAGGGTTTGGTTTTAAAAAATATATATTTTTTAAATTTATTCTTGAGGAATAACTGACAATTTCCTCTCAATTTATCTAGAGCAGTGTTTCTCAACCATTAAGACACGTGGACTTCAACTCCCAGAATTCCACAGGCCAGCCGGCCAGCCATGGGGAGTTCTGGGAGTTGAAGTCTTAAGGGAAGGAAACCTGATGCTTACCATTCTTAAAAACCCGATGCTTACGACAAACAGTCCTCGGCTTACAACTGCAAATTTCGGTCGCTACGCGAGGCGGCTATTTTGCCGCATCTTCCTTGCCACCGTCGCTAAGGGAATCCCTGCGGCGGCTAAATGAGGAACACGGTTGTTAAAACGAATCTGGCTTCCCCGTCAACTTTCGCTTGTCGGAAGTTCGCAAAATGGGATCATGTGACACACACACACCCCCAGCCAGGACGCTGCGACCGTCGTAAATACGAGTCAGAGGCCAAGCATCTTAATGTTGATCGCGTGGCACCGTGGGCATGTTACAGAGGTCATAAGCCTGAAAAACGGTCGTAAGTCGCCTTATCCACTTTGTCACTTCGAATCCGTGGTGGGATTCAGTGCCGGTTCGTAGTTAAATTGATGGTTGGCCCCGCCCTGCCCTGCCCCTTCCAGGAGTCCCCACGCACCTTATTTTGGCTCCCAGGTAAATACAGAGAGGCCTCTGAACCCAAAACGGGGCGTGGGGGTGCAGGGCAGCCCCCCCTCCCCCCTGTGGCCCATTTTTGCTCCCAGGGGGGTGCAGAAGGCCAAGTGCTGCCTGTCTGGCCATGCCTACCCAGCCGATCATTAGGGCAGAGAACAGATGGTTCAATTTTTTGAATCCCACCACTGGTTTCGAATGGTCGCTAAACGGACCGTCGCAAATCCGGGACGACCTGCAGAAAAAAAGGAGTTTCTGAAAAAGAGACGTCGGTCACGTTCGGCCGGGGGTAGGTGGGGTGGGGTGGGGGCAATATGAATGTTTACATCTTTTCGCCATCGCTCAAGAATTATTTGAAGCTTGGATAGAACGTGGGAAAACGTCGGGCTTGTTGAACTGAGCCTGTCTCTCGTTCTCGGAGCCAGGATTGACCGAGATGTACCAGGGAGAGCTGCTCTGTGACGTCACGCTGGTGGCCGACGGACAGAGGTTTCCTTGCCACAGGTAAGGGTCTCTCATCTCTTCATCCCGAAGAGGTTGTCGAAAAAATGCTTTTTAAAAGTTTTTCTTTTTTTAAAAAGAAGTTGGCCACGCCCACCCAGTCACATTACCCATCACCAGCAAGCCACGCCCACAGAACCGGTAGTAACCAATTTTACATCTCACCCCGGGTGTGCATATGCTTGCTTCATCTGCGTGCGGCGCTTCTGGGCCTGCGCAAAGCGTCCGTGATGACGTGCAAGTGGGTGGGCGGAGCCTCTCGCCACCGCTACCGGTTCGCCTGAACTGGGGCAAACAGGAAGAAACCCACCACCGCTCTTCAGGTCTACCACCCTTGCTGGGACCTTGTTCTGGGGATTAGCACTAGAGACCACGGCACACGACAATGTGACGTGTCTAAACCCCGCGTGGACATCTGCCTCTCCTTGCAGGGCCTTGCTGGCAGCCGTAAGTCCTTATTTCCGGGATGTCTTCGTCCAAGGTGGGAAAGACCTGGAAGGTTCAGAGGTCCAGCTAGAGAACGTCTCTCCATCTCTCGTACAGAACATCCTGAAATACATCTACACGGAAGAACTCGCGCTCACTCCCGATCTGGCTCCGTCGCTCTTCACCGGAGCCAGCCAGCTGCAGATCGTCCCCTTGGAAACCGTCTGCTGCAGGTAGGTTTCCAGATGTTCCCTTACGGGGTGTGCGTGCCAAGGGCTGGTTTGGACTCATCCCTAAGATCTCTCGGTGGCCTCCCATCCCGGCCACCCCAAGGCACGGGCGAATGGGAGAGCCGCAGGGATGAAGGCGAGACGGAACAGGCAAGACTCGAACGAAGGTTTTTGCTTTTTCCGGACGTGATTAGGAAACTAGCCAATCGGTTAAAAAGCGAGACGATCGGTTTTAAAAGTTGGTTTTAAAAAGCTAAAAGGGCTTTTTTTTAAAAAAGTGGGTTAAAGGAACCAGGCTGGAAACCAGGAGTTTGTGAGTTCTAGTCTCACCTTGCGCATGAATGCCAGCTGGGTAACTTTGGGCAACTCACCCAGAAATTGAGAGTTCTAGTCCTGCCTTAGGCATGAAAGCCAGCTGGGTGACTTTGGGCCGGTTCCTCTTTCACAGCCCAATCCACCTCACAGGGTTGTTGTTGTTGTTGTTGGGGGGGGGAAATAGGAGGAGAAAGGAATATTAAGTATGCGAGTTTCTTGGTGCAATATTTCATGACCAAGCTAGATAACACCAGTGTGATGTATTGATGATGTTTCCTAGTTGGGTCATGAAATGTCTGTAAGAAAACCACTGAGCTCAGATAGCACCAAGGACTATCCTAGTCCTCCCTCTTTCCCTTCCTCCTCCTCCTCTTCCTCCTCTCCTCAAACCCTCATTCCCTTCTAGCATTGATGATCTTCCCTAGCTGGGTCATGAAACGTCTGCACAAAAACCACTAAGCTTTGCAAGCAGCAAGGACCTCACAGTCCTCCTCCTCCTCCTCCTCCTCCTCCTCCGCCTCCTCCTCCTCCTCCTCCTCCTCCTCCTCCGCCTCCTCCTCCTCCTCCTCCTCCTCAAACCCCCAACCCCTTCTAGCACTGATGATGTAACCGAGCTGGGTCATGAAACGTCTGCACGAAAACAACCAAGCTCAGAGAGCAGCCGCACCCTTCAATTTAACCCTGAGCTACAAATGTTTTCTTCGGCTGCTCTCTACATTCTTCCACCAAGCAACCCCATGTCCTTTTCGCTTATCTTTGAAGACCAAATAGGTGTCCCCTTCCGTCTCTCTCCTTTCTAGGTTCCTGGTGACCCATCTCTCCATCCAGAACTGCTTCGAGATGTATTCCTTAGCCCAGGGGCACCGCAGCCAGCCTCTCCTCCACGCTGTCCTCCAGCTCCTGATCAGGAATTTTGAGCGGATGTTCGAAGAGGACAATTTCCTCCGACTGGACTCCGGCGACCTTGCCAACATCATCGCCTCCGATGACCTCGAAGTGGCTTCCGAGCTCAAGGTCTACCAGGCGATACGGCGGTGGGTGCAGGGCGAGCCCAGCAAGCGCACCCCCTTCCTCGGACAGCTTCTGCACCATGTCCGCTTCCCCCTTTTCGGTCCCGAGGAGCAAGACGTACTTCAGGAAGATCTGGAGAGATGGGACGATCTCGAACTCGAACAGAAAGTCATGGATGGCCCAGAACGGTTAGAACAAAGTCGCGGGCTGCGCCAAGGCATGTACAAACCGTACATTCTCTGCATCGACACCCAGATGTGTGAGTATCAACAGCTGGAGAGTGAAGAGGGCCATGTGAGCTGCTACGAGCCACAGGCCGAAGTCTGGGAGAAACTTCCCGGCTTACAATCGTTGACCCACGCTTGCTGTACCTCCAACGGAGACAAGGTCTACCTCTCAGGAGGCGTCTACAAGAACGCGTACTCCAACGCCGTCTACGAATTTGACGCCTTCACCAACCAGTGGCTGAAGCTCCGGGACATGACTGTGCCCCGAGCGGCCCACGGCTTTGTGTACGACCGTCAAAAACTCTACGCCATGGGAGGCTGGCGCAGATTCCAGACTTTCTTAAACCTGGCCGAGACCCTTGACCTCGACACAAAGATCTGGACTCCGATGGCCAAGTTGCCCTTTGCCCTGAGCCACCCGGCCTCCAGTGTGTTGCGGGAGAAGGTGTATCTCCTCGGGGGCGCCACCGGGGTCTCCAACCACTGGCTGTTCCACAAGGGAATCTTGATCTACGGAATGGCTTCCAACACTTGGACACAAGTCCCGCTGGCGACGGGCTTCTTCGCCGCGGGCGCCGTGGCTGGTGACAACGGCATCTACGTCATTGGGGGTTACATCGAGAAGAAGAACGAGGATTGGGAGGAGAGGCCCCTGATGCCCGAGAACCGCCACAGCACCCGTAAATGCTTCTTCGTCAACGAATCCGGCAAGGTGAACGTCAATGTCTCCATTCCCAAGCTGCGGCGAGGTTTGGCCAACGCAGCGGTGGTTCGCTGTGGCAAGCGGATCTACGTGTTGGGTGGAGAAGATCTGTCCCAGCGATACAAAGCGATCTACCACTGGCAGCCAGGCGAGTCCCGGTGGCATCGGGCCAGTGCCGAAATCCCCGTACCGCGAGAAGGCATCAGCAGATTTGGTTGCGCAACTCTCTTGAGGCCCAAGCCTCACATTCTCCAACTCTTCCAAGTGACTTCAGTGGTTATTGTGTCGGCGGTCGCCAAAGCATAGCTCCTTCCCACCAACCTGTTTGTGTGTGAACATCAGGCAGGGATTATCGACAAATTCCACGGTGATGATGTACAATCTGCCCCTGGCTTCTGTGGGCCTTTGCCCGGTAGCCTATCAAGGTTACTATAAAAACCATGGGCCACAGAACAATCAAGCTTTGCCATAGATTGACTCGGATGTCTCCAAAGCGCCAGATCCCAGCAGCTCCGCAGCATCTCACCCTGAAGATGTAGGTGTTCCTACCTGCCCTCTTTTAAGACCTCAACTTGCCATCTGCTAGAACTTTGCGGAGTTTTAGGGACCTAAGATTTTAAGTTACTGTTTTCCATTCCTTTCTTTCCAATAAATTTGAGCGGCAATGGAAGGCGCAGTCTTTCTCTCCTCTGGGATTGGATGTAGGGGTGAGTTCTACTTACAGGACTGGTTCGCAATGGGATCGTGCGTGCGCGGATCACCCACGATGATGTCGTGAACAGAGCTGGAAGGGATCTGGGAGGTCTTCTAGTCCAACCCCCCCTGCTCAAGCAGGAAACCGTATACCATTTTAATCAATAAATCAATCAATAATCAGAGCTGAAGGGACCTTAAAGGTCTCCTAATCCAATCCCCTGCTGATGCAGGAGAGCAACACCTTATCAATCAATCAATCAGAATAGAGCTGGAAGGGACCCCAGAGGTCTTCTAGTCCAACCCCCCGCTCATGCAGGGGATCTTACTGTAACTCAAATTGACAATGGTATCAGTTATCCTTACTCTGCTAATTATACTTGGAGAACATTTTAAATGTTAAAAAAGGAATATAATTTGCCCAGCTACTCATGGGGCCCCTCCCTCACAAATGAAAGGCAGACATGCTTGTAGGCAAAGGAAGTAGTTTTTCTTTCTAGACTCTGTGTGGGAGAAGTGGGGTCGCCCGGTTGTGGCCTGGAGTATATGTGTGTGTGTGTGTGTGGAAGAGAGAGATAGAGAAGGAGAAAAAGAGCGAGAAAGAGAATGAAAGAGAAAGGGAGAGCGAGCAAAAGAGAGAAAATGAGAGAGGGGGGAGAGAGAGTAAGATAGAGTGTGTGAAAGACATAAAGAAAGAGAGAAAAAGGAGAGAGGATGAAAGAAAAAAAGAAAGAGAGAGAGAAAGAGGGAATGAGAGAAAAGAAGAGGGAGAGAAAGAGAGAGGGGCGAGGCAGGAGCCCCTCTCAGCAGGCGGGGCCCTCCAGGCCGGTGAGGGCCACAGCCGTCTTGCGAAACAACTCCAGGATCGGCTTCTTCGGCAGTTTGACCGCGGCACAGCCAAAGCCGCTGACCCCCCAGTTGGCGAAGGGCAGCCGCTCCTGGCAGCGGATCCAGCGGGGGGCACCCTGCTCCCAGTAGTAGACAGTATTGTAGTATTCCTCCTCGTTCTCGCCCGCTGCCCGCCGCCCCAGTGCCACGTTCTCACCGCCCAACACGTAAATCCGCTGCTTCCAGCGCACCACGCCCGCGCCGGCCAGCTCCACGGGCAAAGGTGGCACGACCACACGACGATCCACACGCCCGTCGGCACCCAGGAAGAAGCAGCGTCTGGTGCAGCGCAGCCCATCCGACTCTGGCCGCCGGTCACGCGTGGGCTGTTGGGGCCGTGCGCGTCCGCGGAAATAGCCACCCACGACGTAGATGCCCTCATTCATGGCCACGGCACCTGCCCAGTAGCCCCCGCTGCTGAGGAAGGCTTGGGTCCACTGGTTGGCGCCCACCTGGTAGATGAGCACTTTACGTGATGCGTACCATGCGCCCACCGCCTCAGTCGCACCTCCCACCAAGTAGAGGCGACCACGCAGAGCAGCCGAGGCAAAGTGGCTGAGCGGCAGCGGCAGACGGGCTATGCGCGCCCAGCGCCGCTCGGTTAGGTCGTAACTCTCAGCCGAGTCAAGATAGTCCTCGAAGTTGCGCCAGCCACCCAGCGCGAAGAGGCGGCCGCCCCACGTGAGGAAGCCGTGGGAGGCCCGCGCCACCGACATGGGCGCCAGCTGGCTCCAACGACCCCGAAGCGGGCTGTACTCGTGCAGCGTGTCCGAGTAGGTGTCGTCTGTGTGGACGCCGCCCGTGACAAAAAGCCGGTCACGCAGCGCCACACATCGCGCACAATAGAGCCTTTCCAGTAGCGGCAGCTTCTCCCAAAGGCCCGCTTGAGGGTCATAGCATCCCACCTGGAAATCCTTGGTGCGCAGCTCAGGTCCCTCCAGGTTGAAAAGATCAACACACACAATACAGGTGTTAAACATGCCCCTCCGGAGACCCCCGCACTGGGCCAGCCGCTCCTGCCGGTTCAGGCGCCTCCAGCGTGGGCGTAGCTCCTTGGGCCGCTGCAGCAGCTCGGTTTGTACCTGGTGCAGCTCTTCCGGGGTGAGCAGCGGGAAGCGCACCTGGGCTAGCAGGCGGGCCAGGAAAGGTAGGCGGAGGGCGCTCTGGGCTTGCACCCAGCGCCACACGGCCCGGTAGACCAGCAGCTCGGAGGAGACTAGCAGATTGTCGGAAGCTAGGATGCTTTCCAAGGTGCTGGGGTTGAGGTCCAGAAAAGCGGGCGCCTCTTGGGACAGGCGTTTGAAGTGGGCGTGCACCAGGCTCTTGGCCTCCTGGAAGAGCGCAGGGTCGTTGTGTGAGTAGCCCAGCTGGTAGATGCTCAAGCAGTTCTCCGGACAGAGGTGCTCCAACAGGTAGCTGCAGAGAGAGGGGGAACGTAAGGGCGCAGGACCGACCGCATTCCCACCAAGGCAGGAGGAACGGTCCAGAATAACATATTCGCTGTTTTTTAAGAGAACTGTAGAGGGCGCTCTTGAGCAGGAAAAGAACTAGAGAGGTCACTCTTGAGCAGGAAGAGAACAGGAGAGGGCGCTCTTGAGCAGGCCGAGAACTGTAGAGGGCGCTCTTGAGCAGGAAGAGAACTGTAGAGGACGCTCTTGAGCAGGAAGAGAACTGTAGAGGACGCTCTTGAGCAGGAAGAGAACTGTAGAGGGCGCTCTTGAGCAGAAAGAGAACTGCAGAGGGCGCTCTTGAGCAGGAAAAGAACTAGAGAGGTCGCTCTTGAGCAGGAAGAGAACAGGAGAGGGCGCTCTTGAGCAGGAAGAGAACAGGAGAGGGCGCTCTTGAGCAGGCCGAGAACTGTAGAGGGCGCTCTTGAGCAGGAAGAGTCCTATAGAGGGCGCCCCTGAGCAAGAAGAAAATTGGGGAGTGTCCTCCCCCTCCCCGCCCGCAATCAACATCCAGCAGGCATTGTGCAACCTGGAGCTTACCTGGAACAGCTCTCCAGCAAAGGGATGATCTGGAGGCGGCTGGCTGCTTCATACAGGTCTTCGGCGACCTCGGGCGTGAGTTCGATTTCCTCCGTGTAGTAGTATTGTACCACCATTTGAATAATGGAGGGGTCCATGTCCTGCAGAAGCACCTCTCCGTCCTGGGACTCTCGGAAAGAGTTGGAGAACATGGCTCGGAAGTAGGGGTTGATCGCTGCCAGGAGTATCCTAGGTCCAGGAAACGGAAGAGAGCTGCTGTTTTCCCTCCGTCTTTCCAAATGTTTCCTGACCGGTCAAAGAGGCTTCTGTTTTTTCCACCTCATTCTCGGGGATTTACCAATATTGTTTTTTCTGCAATTTTTGGCCTGATCTTACGGCAGTGGAGTGGCAGAGAGAAAGAGGGTTTCCTTTTTTGGGGGGGTCGGAGTTGGGGAGGGGGGGGAGAGGCTACTCAGGTCTCCAGAAGGCAAAATGTAGTGAAAGAGTAAAAAAACAAGGTAAGGCTAGGGCGAAAAAAGACACCAGACCAAGAAATGCTAAAATTTTATGGGAAGGAAGCAAATACAGAAAAATGGGAAGAGAAACAAGCAAAGAGTCCTTTTAGAAAGTCTTTCCCCCCCCCCCCAAAAAAAATAACATTTAACAGACTGGCAAATCTGTGTTTTGGCCAATAGAATGAACTATCTTTTTGGGGTGGGGGCGGGGTTCTTTACAGATTTTGGTTTCTATGACCATCACATTAATTAATTATCCACGGTCACATTAATCCAGCTCCCAGAAAGTGCCTGGTACGACCTGCTTAATTTGCCTTTTATTTATTTATTTATTTATTTATTTAAAAGGGAGATGGAAAGAAAAGGGGAGGTGGAAAGGAGGGGAGAAGGAGGGAGGGAAGGAAGGCAAGCATAGAAAGGAAGGAGAGGGAAGGAAGGAAGGAGAGGGAAGGAAGGAAGGAAGGAAGGAAGGAAGGAAGGAAGGAAGGAAGGAAGGAAGGAAGGAAAGAAAGAGCAAAGAAAGGATGGAGAAGGAAGGAAGGAAGGAAGGAAGGAAGGAAGGAAGGAAGGAAGGAAGGAAGGAAGGAAGGAGAGCAAAGAAAGGAAGGAGAGAGAAGGAAGGAAGGAAGGAAGGAAGGAAGGAAGGAAGGAAGGAAGGAAGGAAGGCAAGCAAAGAAAGGAAGGAAGGAGAGGGAAGGAAGGAAGGAAGGAAGGAAAGAGAGCAAAGAAAGGAAGGAGAAGGAAGGAAGGAAGGAAGGAAGGAAGGAAGGAAGGAAGGAAAGAGAGCAAAGAAAGGTAGGAGAAGGAAGGAAGGAAGGAAGGAAGGAAGGAAGGAAGGAAGGAAGGAAGGAAGGAAGGAAGGAAGGAAAGAGCAAAGAAAGGAAGGAGAAGGAAGGAAGGCAAGCAAAGGAAGGAAGGAGAGGGAAGGAAGGAAGGAAGGAAGGAAAGAAAGAGCAAAGAAAGGATGGAGAAGGAAGGAAGGAAGGAAGAAAGGCAAGCAAAGAAAGGAAGGAGAGGGAAGGAAGGAAGGAAGGAAAGAGCAAAGAAAGGAAGGAGAAGGTAGGACGGAAGGAAGGAAGGAAGGAAGGAAGGAAGGAAGGAAGGAAAACAAGCAAAGAAAGGAAGGAGAGGGAAGGAAGGAAGGAGAGCAAAGGAAGGAGAGGGAAGGAGAGGGAAGGAAATAAGGAAGGAAGGAAGGAAGGAAAGAAAGAAGGAAGGAAGGAAGGAAAAGGATGAATGAATGGAGTAAATTCTGGCAACCCCTATCTCTGTAACCCTAAGAAACTAAGCCCACCACCACACAATACCTGTGACAGGGGAATCGTTCTCCTTTGGCTACAATCGTCGTGTCACACAGAAGCTCTTCCTGATGCAGCTGTTCCAGGCCTAAAAAAACAACTTGGACTTGTTAGCGTGTTTGTGAAGAAAGACACAACCTGCCCTCAACGGAGAACTCTGCCTGCACGCAGATTCGTTTCAAAGGACGCTACGCAAGACTTAACAACTTTCAGCCTGCTTTGTCAGAGATTAGGGGCTCCGGGGCAAGGTTGAAGAGAGCGGTGTCTACGGAGATTCTCAGTCATCCAGGTCATGGTTATCCCGGAATAATTGCTTTTTTCCCTTCGCAAAGCACAGTGATTGGAGAAGAAGGATCGTAAGAGAATAAGCAGGCACACAGTGAGGAATACGTTGAGCCGTTTGTGTAGCACATTCAGGGCTGCCAACACATTGCTTCTGATGTATAATCCTTATTGGCAGCTTACTCTCTTACGATCCCTTTCTCTCCAACAAATGTAACTACGAACAGCTCCCTTCTTCCTAATTATTTCTCCGCCATTGAGCGGGGTGGGTGGGGGCGAGAGGATTTGAGCATTCCAAGGGCGACGGAGTAGAGAAAAAATAAAGACGCTCGCGGTCACACGATTTCCCTCTTAGTGACTGCTTTGCTTAATGACAGAATTGCCACTCCCAAGTCTGGTCACTATATGAGGACTGCCTGTATTTTAAGGGCATCTTCAGAGTCTGTTCACCGAATGCTATTTAAAAAGTCAGTCCTGACATGCAATTATTGCTAACAAACACAGAGGCCATCCTGGGCTGCATCGTTCCATGAAAACCCGGTTAGAGTTGTTCTAAATTAGGGCTCGTTTTCACGAAGAGGAAGAAACCGACCTTCCCGGATGTAGTGATCCAAAGGTTTGAGCGGCTCCCCAGCAAGATCTGCCTCCCTCTCCGACAGTGGATTCATTCTTGTGGCTCCAAGTTGATCCCAGAAAAATGAAGCTGGGTTTTTCTGTCTGAGCAAAGCAAGGAGGCAGAACCGATTACGGTGAGCAGAATTACGGCGTTCAAATCTAGCGTTTTCTTCGTCTCGTTTTTCTCAACCTCGGGAACAGAAAGAGGTTTGGACTCCAACTCCCAGAATTACTCAGACAGCTGTAATGCACCTTCCCACTCCTCCTCCTCCTCCTCCTCCTTTCCTCCCCCCTGTAAAGTGGGCCAAGCTAAGGCAGAGTGACCGGCCCAAAATCACCCAGAAGGCTTTTGTGGCTAAGGCAGGACTCGAACTCACGGTCTCCTGCTTTCTATCCCGGTGCCTTAACCATTATACCCAACTGCCTCTCTTTGAAATGGGGCCTTTTTGAAGGAGAACCATAGAGAAGTTTTTCTGTGGGGCAGGGAGAAGGCGTTTAAATAAACGCCTGGAGAAAGTTTGTGCAATGAAAACTTACATGCTTTATTGGGAATTATCAAACCAAAGATTAGAAATTTACTACCTCATACTACACATAATTACGGCCGCCGGAATTACATTTGGCGCAAAATTGAAAGCAAAATTCTGCTCCATCAAACTCGGCAATCATAAAGGTGCTAGAATGCGCAGGAGCAGATAAATTAACAATGGGATTAAAAGACCGAGAGGAAACGATGTATTACGAAACGTGGAATAGATGGTATCACTGGTTGGAGAAAGAATCTAAAATTAATGCATAAATTAATGTAAAATTAATGTATAAACGTAAGAGAAGTCATTATAGAGGAATGAAATAGATAATGTGTAATAGATAACTCTGAAGTGTAATGAATATAGAAATTAGCTAGCCATATATAAAATGTATATGTATATAGTTTGGTTAAAAGATTAAATGGATGTTATCAAAGATGCCGGTTATCGGAAAGCCGCAAAAATGTAACAATGATTTGAACGATGTAAATGCTGAATAAAAAAACTTACATGCTTGTACGGCTACGGGTGCAAGGATACGCTCACCTACGCACACATGCCTGCGCTGGAGAATTTTCGTGCAAATTCCCTTCTCTTACGAAAATTCAGCAAACTGAATGACAAACCAGCAGAGGAAGGAATGCAGATGAATTTCCTGGCACAGCACTAGTTTAAAGATACTTCTGTTGGTCTCCAGAGCGCTGCGCTCCCCCCACTAGACTCTCCGACCCACCCACCCATCTTGACCTCTCCTTTCGCCCCCCCCCCCTTACCTTGGTCCAGACTGGTGGTCCCGCTTCCTCCCAGACTGGGAAGCCAAATTGGCCCTTAGCATCAGCAGATGTCCGATTGGCTCACCTGAGACAGGTGTCACAGTCCATTTTTACATAGGGTGTGTGTGTGTGTGTTTCCCTCTGATGTGTTCACGCCAGATTGTCTGCTTGCAAGATTGGGGGTTGGGGGGGTGGACAGGCCCACCCCAGCTGGAGTTTTAAGAAGATGGAGGAGGGGTCTGATTCGGGGGGGCGGGCGGGGGAGGAGTGAAAAACTCCGAAAAGAAGATAGAAGTAAAGATTATTTGATCTTCAGTTGAAAATTTCGGGCTGCAAATATTTCTGGAATGTGCTGTACGTTAAGGTGGTACGTTATACAGGTGGTCCTTGACTTAATAATGGTTCATTTAGTGACCATGGCGCAGAAGAAAAGGGAATTAGGACCGTTCCTCGCACTTACGACCGTTGGAGCCTCCCCACGATTGATGTTTGGATGCTTGACAGGGGCTTCATATTTATGACGGTGGCATGACCTCGATCGTTCTAAATATGAATCGGTTGCCAAGCGTCGCGAAGTTTGACCACGGGATTCAAATTGAGGATGGGGCAACGGTCGTAAGGGTGGGGAAACGGTCCTAAGTCGCTTTTTTTCACGGCCGTTGTAACTCTGAATGGTTGCTAAGCAAACCATTGTAACCTGTAGCTGGGGCTCACTCCTAGAATCAACAGTTTTATTTTTACATGGGGGGGGGGGTAGTCCTGATGTGTGTTCATCCCAGATTGTCAAACTTCCTGAACTCCCCTCCCCTCAAAAAAAAAAAAGTTACCCAGACCCAATCCACATATCAAAGGACAATTAATTGACAAAGTTAATTAATTTAGGTCTCCCAGAGGAACCGCATGTTCACAAGAATACACAGTACTTACACACACACCTCAAGTGTCATCCTAGAATCAGCATTTTCAGCACTCAAACTTCCTCAACCCCACCAATACGTTACCCAGACCCAATCCACATATCAAAGGATAAGGTCTGCAAACACGAGAGTTCATTCAATCAGGTCTCCCAGAGAAACGGCATGTTCACAAGAATAAACACACACACACACACATACCAGGGTCACTCTAGAATCAGCACGTCGACACTTCCACACCCAGGACGAGCTCCCATTATAAAACCGCCCCTTTGTAGCCCGTTCCTCTGTAGCTAACCCCAAGGGGGAAACAGTTTTAGGTGTAGATATTTCTTCCTTCCTCGCAGCTGGCCGGGATCCAATTATTTATTTATTGTTGGGCAACCCTGGTCTTGAGTTGGGCACCCCCTACCCCCACCCCCAAAATATCCTTCTGACAAGAGGAAGGATGCACGCAGTAACACATGACGGGTGCAAACGTGAGCAGGCACCCATTGACGGGTTGCGCAAGAGGATTGCCCCATAACGAAAAGCAAGGAAGCCCTCTTTCTCCCCGCCTACTTTGGGGGTTGCTTCCTCATTCGGGACCTCAGAAAAACCAGCCGGTTCGTGCTAGGAAGGACAGCAGAAACAGATTCCGGGGAGAAAAAGGGACATCCCAGCTCAAAATTGCTCAAAAGGCCCACCAACCCTGGATAAGGGGAGAAAACTGGGCCCTCCCCAGGGCATAGCTAAGCAGAAGTGACTAGTGGATTAAGTGAACTAGCCTGGCTTGGTGGCTCGGTGGCTAAGACGCTGAGCTTATCGATCAGAAAGGTCGGCAGTTTGGCAATTCGAATCCCAGGTTTTGCGCGTGAGCAGGGGAGTTGGGCTAGATGACCTCCAAGGTCCCTTCCAACTCTGTTACTGTTACGTTCTCGATCCCGGTTGGCAGCCAGCTCACCTATGTGGCCATATGGCAGGGTCCTGGAGTCACACGATTGCAATTTGCAATGTTTTTGGGGTTTTTTGCCAGTTTTTGGGGGAAAATGGACTTTCTTAAGGACTACAGCATTCATGGGACGACTACCATGTTCGCTTAATGACCGTTGCCAAAAAATATGGAAGCCTTAGGCCCGGTTACTTGATAACTCTCAACCTACGACCACAACAACTTCTTACTATAATTCTGGGCTTAATTACAGTCGTACATAGAGGCTTGTCTGGTCCCAGCCAGTGGTGGGTTTCAAAAATTTTTTTACTACCGGTTCTGTGGGTGTGGCTTGGTGGGCGTGGCAGGGGAAGGATACTGTAAAATCTCCCTTCCCTCCCTAATCCAGGGGAAGGATACTGCAAAATCCCCATTTCCTCCCAATCAGCTGGGACTCGGGAGGCAGAGAATCGATGGGGGCGGGGCCAGTCAGAATTTTTACTATCGGTTCTCTGAACTACTCAAAATTTCCGCAACTGGTTCTCCAGAACTGATCAGAACCTGCTGAAACCCACCTCTGGTCCCATCGACAGCAAAAGGACCAAATTAAACCACGTGCAAGATATAAGAGCGCCGTTCGGTGCTTAAAATCCGAAAATGTCTGGCTTTGTGCCACTTGGCGCACAATGGGGATGCAAGCATTCCCAAAGCGATTTCCGTCCAAGAATAATATGCATTTTGTCCTGTATTTTCAAAACAAACATTGCAAATGGTTTCCCGTACTTCGGTTCGGTGCTAAGCTACTGTTTTTTAATTGGTCTGGGTGCGGTTGGGCAACATATCAGACAGAACTTGGATAACCCTCTGACTGACTGAAAACACAGACTTCAGAGGATAATTAGAACTGCAGAAAAAATAATTGCTACCAACCTGACTTCCTTCCATTGAGGACCTGTATACTGCACGAATCAAGAAGAGGGCCGTGAAAATATTTACAGACCCCTCGCATCCTGGACATAAACTGTTTCAACTCCTACCCTCAAAACGACGCTATAGAGCACTGCACACCAGAACAACTAGACACAAGGACAGTTTTTTCCCGAAGGCCATCACTCTGCTAAACAAATAATTCCATCAACACTGTCAGACTATTTACTGAATCTGCACTACTATTAATCTTCTCATAGTTCCCATCACCAATCTCTTTCCATTTATGACTGTATGACTATAACTTGTTGCTGGCAATCCTTATGATTTATATTGATATATTGACCATCAATTGTGTTGCAAATGTTGTACCTTGATGAACGTATCTTTTCTTTTATGTACACTGAGAGCATATGCACCAAGACAAATTCCTTGTGTGTCCAATCACACTTGGCCAATAAAAAATTCTATTCTATTCTATTCTGAGATGGTGTAGGGTTTCCTGCCTGGGCAGGGGGTTGGACTAGAAGGCCTCCAAGGTCCCTTCCAACTCTGTTGTTATATTATATTAACTTCTGCCCCGCTTCGTAGCTTGGATGAAGTTGGCCATGTGAGCTTGTAAACTGATTTTACTGCTTAGCATGGTGTGTGAACCCGGCCCAGAAGAGTTTAGTCACTCAACAAATCGGTGTTGACTGCGGTTCAGCCTGGATTTGTCTCTTAAGAGACTCCGGTTTGGGTAATACGTTGAATTCCCTGAAAACAGACAGGAGGAGGAGGAGGAGAGGAGGAGGAGGAGGAGGAGGAGGAGGGTCATTGGTGCTTTCTGAGCTTGGAGGTTTTCTTGCAGACGTTTCATGACCCAACTAGGTAACATCATCAGTGCTAGAAGTAAATGGGGTTTGTGGAAAGGAGAAGGAGGAGGAGGAGGAGGAGGAGGAGAACTGTGTTCTTAATTCCAGGTTGTTTCTCTCTTTTTCATAATTTTCATCCATTGTTTCTTGTCTTGCTTTCTGGTGGCTTTGGAAAATAAATTGACCCCCCCTCTTCTTTGGGGCAGCCCCTCAAATACTGGAATACTGCCATCATGTCCGTCCCGCCCCCCCCTCCTTCTTTTCTCTAGACCCAATTCCTGAAACCGTCCTTCGTACGTTTTAATCTCCAGGCCTTTAATCATCTTAGTTGCTCTTCGCTGCACTTTTTCCAAAGTCTCAACATCTTTTTATGTAAGGTGGATGCAGCACTCCAGGTGTGGCCTTACTAAGTCTTTGGAAAATGGAACTAACCCGTCACCTGATTGTGATTCTATGCCTCTGTTTATGTAACCGAGGATCATATTAGCCTTTTTGGCTGCTGCTGGCTGATGTTTGAGGGCTCGTCTAGTAGGACTCTTAAGATCCCTTTCACCGTGACCGTTTCTGCGCCAGGTTTCCCCTAATCTGGACTCGTCCCTTTGGGGGGGGGGGTTTCCTGCCTAGCTGTCAAACTTTAGCTTTTCTCTCGTTCCAGTTCAACCCGGAGCAAGAATTCCTTCCTCCTGTGTTTACCGCACCCTCGTAGTAAATCGGAAGGTTCAGCTCTTGGTGATTTGGGGGTGGATGGGGGTGGATATGTGCTATCCTCTCCGTCCGCCGGCCCGCCCCGGCCGGCTTCTTCCCATCCGAGCCCGCCCCTCGCCTTGCCTTCCTCGACCTCGCAACGTCGGAGTAGCCGACGGGCACTTTCGCTTTTCTCTGTCGAAGCGCAATGAAGGCGCGCCGGGACCTTTACGCTTCTGCGCTGGCTTGTTGGGCGCTGGAGATCTTATGCCTGCAGGTGAGTGGAGGGACCCTCACCCCACCCCCGTCTTCCATGCGACCCCAACCCTTTTCCTCCTCGCCCCACTGTCCCGTCCCCCCCCAGGACCCTTCTCCTGTCCTGGGGGGCGGGTGGGTGGAGGATATAGAGAGAGGTTTACAACTCGCATCATCCGGCGCCGAAAGTCTTTTAAGGGGACTTTTTAAGAAGCGGCATGGATGGGGAGGACTTTCCTCTTAGTTAGGGGGTCTGCTCCTGGATACTGACTCCCATCGTTCCCAGCCGGGAGGGAGAGAGAGGTCTGCCTTCCCTCTTGCTGTCCCGCGACCACTCCTCATATAACCCCCCTCCCACTGCCTTTCCGCCGCTGTCCAAAAAGAGAGGACCAAGCGGAGAAAAGGGCACGTTTTTTGGAGAGGCAGAAATTCGCTAAGGCAAGGGGAAACTTATTCGCGGGTGAAAAATTTTCCGCGCGTCAAAAGGTCGGCTTTGCGTGGGCTCCGATTTTTGGGGGGACTTTCCGTTTTCTTGCGAGCTACGGGCGTTACTTTCCTCCCCCCCACCCCACGACGACCACTAGGGAGCCCCAAATGTACGTTGCTAAGCGAGACACGAGTTTAGCCCCGCGTTACCGCCCCGTTTCTTGCCTCGGTTGTTAATGCGAAGGACGGCGGTTGTTGAGTTAGTCCGCCGGTCGTTAAGTGAAGCTGGCTGCCCTGCCCCCCACCCCCTTGACTTGGCCCGTCAGAAGGTCGCAAAAGGGGAACACCCGGGGAAGCTGGGACCGTCGTAAATGCGAGTCAGTGGTCCAGCCTTTTGAATGTTGGAGAGGGTGCGACGGTCATTAAGTGTGGAAAAATGGTTCCCGCATCGCTTTCTTTGACTTTGAACGGTCACTAAATGAACTGTTGTCACTCAAGGACTATCTGGATTTTCCTGGCCCAGAAATGGGGCTGGAGAAGGCAGAAATGTGTGAAATTCACCAGTGGAACAGCTTGCCACCAGAAAGTTGTGAATGCTCCAGTACTGGAGGTTTTTAAGAAGAGATTGGACAAACGGTATATAGGGCTTCCTGCCTGAGCAAGGGGTTGGACTAGAAGACCTCCGAGGTCCCTTCCCACTTTTTTATTCTATAATCCCAGATCAATTAACCAGTGGAACAACTTGCCACCAGAAGTTGTGGGTGTGCTCCGTCAATGGAGGTTTTTAAGAAGAGATTGGACACCCTTTGTCTGAAATGGCACAGGGCTTCCGGCTTGAGCAGGGGGTTGGACTAGAAGACCTCTAAGGTCCCTTCTAGCTCTATTTTTTTCCCCCCCTGTTATTCTGTGTGGGGTGACTGAGCCAACCGTCCTTCAAGGCCAGTTGGTTGTAAAATGGAATATTTAATATTCTTGAACTAATGTTAAGCGTGGGTGGGCCACACACCTTGGGGAGTGAGTGGGTTTGGGGTTGTGACTTTTAACATAGTTGTGTGTCACTGACCTTTGGGCTGTGTCACCACCCCCAATGAAATTTCCCTCCGGAAGCGGGGCTCATGCAAAGCCCCCTCCCCACTTCCCCTTTAAAGGGCAGGTGGGTTTCATATCACCTTCTCCCCCTCCCTCCCCCTCCCCCGTTTTTAAGGACAGATGGGTGAACATTGCAGAAAAGAAGTCGGATGGGTTTATAACATGCTGGAGTCAGCCACGGCCGTAAGTACGGAGGTAGTCCTCAACTTACGACCCCAACGGAGAGCCCAAAATTACGGTCACGGAGCGAGACAGGGGCTAAGTGAGTTGTACCGCATTCGACCACCATTCTTGCTCCCGTTATTAAGCGTTATCCCTGCAGCCGTTAGGTTAAAGACACGGTTGTTAAGTGAATCTGGTCGGAAGGTCGCCAAAGAGGATATACGAGTCGGTTTTGCCAAGCGTCCGAATTTTGATCACATCACTGTGGGAATGCTCTAGAGCTGGAAGGGACCTTTGGAGGTCTTCTAGTCCAACCCCCAGCTCAGGCAGGAAGCCCTATATACCGTTTCAGACCAACAGTCGTCCAATCTCTTCTTAAAAACCTCCAGTGATGGAGCATTCGTAACTTCTGGTGGCAAGTTGTTCCACTGGTGAATTGCCCTCACGATCCAGAAATTCCTCCTTAGTTCCTAGCTTGCTTCTCTCCTTGATGAGTTTTCCATCCGTTGCTTCTTTCGGCTGCTTTGGAGAAGAGGCGGACCCCCTCTTTTTGGGGGGCAGCAGCCCCTCAAATATTGAAACACTGATATATATCGTTAATGATCTTAATGGATCATTTGCTGGGTATTTTTCTCCAATGGACATTGGTTATAATTTGGGAGAGACAGTTTGGTGTCCCATACTGATGACAGCACCAGCTGGAAATCAGAAGGCCACGAGTTCAAGTCCTGCTGCTGTAGGCCCAAAGAAGCCGACCGCCCCAAGCCAGCCACTCTCTCTCAGCCCTAGGAAGCAGGCAATGGCAAACCACTTCTGAAAAAACCTTGCCAGGGAAACAGATTTGACCGAGTTTGGTTTATAGATTGATAACCTGTGCCCACGTTTTTTGGCCTCGTCTTGGAAAACAGATGGGTTTTCTTAGCCGATGTCGTTGCTGGCACCAGCTCAAAGAACGGGAAACTCCGCAGCTTCCCTTAATCAAAGTCTGCTCCTCTTTGATGCTTCCTTGTTTTGATGACCTTAGGGGTTCCCCTTAAATCTAGAGAGAACAGTCTCTGACTTTACAGATCCAACAGGTGAAGGAGTCCTGGCTTTAATTTCCCCCTGTGGGTTTTTATTCTTTTGGTTTGTGATCAAAAAGGCTTTTGTTAAACTTGGAAGAGGCAGAAAATTTAATCTCCCTGGGATCATTTTAGGGCAGCGGTTCTCGATTTTAGCCACTTTAAGATGGGTGGACTTCAACTCCCAGAATTCCCTAGCCAGCACAGCTATCATCTGTCTATCTAGCTATTTAGCTAGCTCTCTATTATCTCTCTATCTAGTGATAGATAGATAGATAGATAGATAGATAGATAGATAGATAGATAGATAGATATTTTTAATTTTTATTTTATTTTGTCACAACAGCATACACAAGCATTAACATAAAATAACTATATATAAACCCGAACAACCAAAGACATATATATATATATATATATATATATATATATATATATATATATATATATATATATATATATATATATATATATATATATATATATATATATATATATATATATATATATATATATGTTTTCTGAGGTTTCGGGTGTTTATATGAGGTCTTTGGTTATTCGGGTTTCTCAGTAGGTGGAAGTGTCTTGGCGACGTTTTGACGAAGTCTCATTCCTCATCTTCAGGCTTCAGCTTCGTGCTTCTGGGAGCAAAAGCACGAAGCTGAAGCCTTCCCAGAAGCACGAAGCTGAAGCCTGAAGATGACGAATGAGACTTCGTCGAAACGTCGCCAAGACACTTCCAATTTTACGCGAGAGAAAACCCGAACAACCAAAGACCTACATATATATAAATATATGTATTTATAAATATATATATACATATAAATATATGTATATAACTATATAACTATAGTTATAAATATATATATATATATATAAATATATATATATTTATAACTATATAAATATAGTATAGTATTATATAATATAATATAATATAATATAATATATAGTATAGTATATATAGATTTTGAGAAGAGACCACAGATATCTACAGTAGTGGCCAAAATTGTGGAAACCTTTTGGGGAAAGTGTATTTTTGAGGTTTGATGGCTAATAACACCACTTTTTTTTTTTTTAGTTTTAGTTTTAAGATAATCCTATTCCACTGCTCGAATGGCCCGGGAAGAGCCCAGTCCTTCACCCAATGGAAAATCTATGGATTTTCTGACTAAAGAAACTTGTTAGTTAGACGCGAGCCAGCAATCAAACCCAGTTAATAGAAGCCATCATTCCATCTTGGTTTCACATGATCACAGCTGCAGAACTCAAAGACTTGGTTCACTCCATGGGAAGACGTTGTAAGGCCGTAATTCATACTAAAGGTTACCCAACTAAGAATTCACTGACATGGGGATCATTTTTAGCGTATCTCGTTTTTCCTATGGTGATCATTTTTGTACATCGTGGTTTTTTCTACGTGTTTTCACTTTTCTTCTTTATACTGTAACTGCTGTAAATGGTGTAGGGTTTCCTGCCTGGGCAGGGGGTTGGACTAGAAGACCTCCAAGGGTCCCTTCCAACTCTGTTATTATGTTACGTTATGCTATTCCAGTAGCAAATCCTTCATAAAAGTTATTGCCTTGCGTATTAATACTAATTCCATTTCTTTCCATCGAGAGCGGGGCAGAAAGAGGCGTTGCGTGGCTCGTGTGTGGAGAAACTCACGCAGGCGGGCTCCTTACGTGGCTTACGTGGTAACACTATATGCGCAAGATTACAGGAAGCCTGACTCAGAGCACGGGTGAAGTGTGACTCTCACGTTTACGGTTAGCCTCTATTTTGGAAAAAAGAAAAAAAGCAAACACAACCCAACAGTGTTATTGCAGCCGCTGGAAACTTAAAAAGCCACAATCAGCTGTAGCCGCCTCGACGCCTTTTCTTTTTTTGCAAAAAAGACGAACTTTGTCAGTTTCACAGAAGAGTGGAAAGAGAACGCGTTAATCTCTTATTATAAATCAGGGGAGAGCTTGCCGGAACAGACCACGGTTTAAGGCTTTGTCGCGACGTCAACTATCGTGGCGTCTCCCGAGCATCAATTGGGCCTCCCTCCCCAAAAAATTTTTTTTATCTGTCTTATATTTTTTCTGAACCCTGAAATAAGCGCTTGGCCTTATTGCCAGGCACTCAAAAGCCCGATTGGGCTTATTATGGGGGATGTCTTATTTGAGGGGAAACAGGGTAGCTATGTATCCATCCATCCATCCCTCTTTCTTTCTTTCTCTTTCTATCTATCTATAATCTATATTCAATCAATCTATCTATCTATTATCTATCATCTACCTACCGTGTTTCCCCGAAAATAAGACCCTGTCTTATATATATATATTTTGAACCCTGAAATAAGCGCTTGGCCTTATTGCCGTGCGCTCAAAAGCCCGATTGGGATTATTATCAGGGGTTGTCTTATTTTAGGGGAAACAGGGTAGCTATGTATCCATCCATCCATCCATCCATCCATCCATCCATCCATCCATCTTTCTTTCTTTCTCTTTCTATCTATCTATAATCTATATTCAATCAATCTATCTATCTATTATCTATCATCTACCTACCGTGTTTCCTCGAAAATAAGACCCTGTCTTATATATATATATTTTTGAACCCTGAAATAAGCGCTTGGCCTTATTAGCCGTGCGCTCAAAAGCCCGATTGGGATTATTATCAGGGGTTGTCTTATTTTAGGGGAAACAGGGTATTTAAATACAAAACTCCGCATTGGCGACAGGAAAGGCATCTGGCCAGTAAAACATTCTGCCAGCTCCATTCAGTTGTCCAGACTCCACCCGCGCAAGGGATTATAGGGTTATTAAAAGAAGGAGATGATGATCAGGAAATTTCTCCTTTAATTCTAAGTTTGCATCTCTCCTTGGTTAGCTTGCATCCTAGAAAAGATACCAAGCAATGGTTGGTGGTGGAGGCTGTCGTTTCAAAGTTTAGGAGAGTCAAATTAAGGAACCCAGATTTGAGGAAGCTGAGGAATACATAAATATATCTATATTTTTAAGCAACGTGTGACGGCCATAAGCCGTGTCAGTTCCTTTGGGCGGTTGTGCAACGTGACTCATCCATTCGCCGAGAAGAAAAGGGGGAGACGTCGCAGCAGAAGCGATAACTATGGGATGAACTTTAGACAAGGAAGTCAGCAACTTCATATCCGTGTGGGGAGGGGGGAGACCCACAAGTTTCCCTGCTCCAGCTGATTAGATTTTTTTTATTATTATTATTTTTGGGGTGAATCGTCACCTTGATTTGATCGGTGACGTGACACCGCCGAGCACAGCGATGGGCTTTAGTGCAGAAACGCCGCAAATTTGACTTTGGAAATCGAATCGATTCGTCAGGCTGTGGTTTCTCACCAAACCATGTTTTGCAAAAAGAGGGAAGCCGAACGGGCGTTAAGCAACCCGCCTTGGATTCAGACAACCGACTGGGTTCAAGGCCAGAGTTAAAGATTTTGAAATCTCCTGGATGGATTTCTGTCTCTCTCTCTCTCTCTGGTTACGTTACAGCAAACCACGATTGGTGGTTTTCCTTCTAACTAGCCAACGAATGCTTGGCTTTGTCCAGGAAGACCAAAACTGGTTTGTTTCAGAGTTGGAGAAACTTCTAATTCATTGAGTACAGGCAGTTCTCCATTTAAATTTAAATGTTTAAATGTTTAAATTTATATTAATTTTAAATGGGGTTTTAGCGTTTGGTAAATTTTTTAATTTTCAGGCCAATTTGAATAAGTTTTTTAAATTCCGTTTTAATTGTATTTTGTATTGTTCATTTTATTCTGCCTGTACACCGCCCTGAGTCCTTCGGGAGAAGGGCGATATAAAAATCAAATAAATAAATAAATAATAAATAAATACAACAGTTCGCTTAGTGACCGGAGTTACAACGGACTCTGGGGGGGGGGAAAGTGAATTTAGGATCATTTTTCAGAGTTACGACCTTGGTAGCAACCTCACGCGATCAAAACTCAGGTGGTTGGCAACTGGCTCGCATTTACGACCGTCGTAGCATCCCGGGGTCACACGGTCCCCTTTTGCAACCTTCTGACAAGGCAACTTGATTCACTTAACGACGGTGGCGAAGAAAGGTAGTGAAAACGAGGTAAAAGTCACTCAACCAAACGTCTCGCTTAGCCGCATAAGTTTGGGGCTCATTTCTGGTCGTAAGTTGAGGACTGTCTGTCCCCATCAAGGAAATTAACAGAGCCTCCCACAGGTTGCCCAACCGCCTGCACCAAAATAATAAAAAATAGAAATTTCCTGTGTTTGTGGCTTCTCAGGAACTTGGTAAACGTTTGCTGAGAGGAACAATGAAATGGTTCTGAAAAACGCCTCAGTTTCCCTTTTGCTTCCAACTCCAGAATTAAGGGACTCAAATGCGCCCGAATGACAGGTCGCCCTCGAATTACGACCACGATCAAGCCATATACTTTTGTTGCAAAACGAGACCGCCGTAGAGCGAGTTTGACAACTTTCCTTCCCACCGTTTTTAAGCGAATCGCGGCAGTCGTTAAACTAGCCACGCGGTTGTTGAGCGAATCCGGCTTTCCCCGTTTTAATTCGCTCGTGGGAAGGTTCGCGAAAGGGGGAGTCGGGGGGAACCCCGGGGCAGGCTGCGACCGTCGTAAATACAAAACCGTTGCCAAGCATCCAAATTTGGACCATGAGGATGTCACAACAGTCGTAAGTGTGAAAAACGCTCCTTTTTTTTCCAGTGGCGTCGTAACGTCGAACGGTCATTAAATGAATGGGATGGCCTGTAGTCCTTAAAAGAAAACGGGGGGGGGAGAGAGAAAATAAGAAATAAGGATCAAAAGAAATCCTTTTGCCTTGGGGAAAATTCTTGAAAAAAACAGAATTTTCCTCCCAGCTTCTTAGCTAGGGTGGTAGTAAGGAGCAGTGAGCAAACTCACCGGGTTGCAAACTTATTTTTCGTCTCCTTTCCCGCAGGCTCAGGTGCCGCCTTACACCCCCACCCAGGAGTCTCGGTGCCTCAACCCTAGAGAAGAATATTACGAAGAAAACATCCAGAAATGTTGCAGTTTGTGCGCTCCAGGTAGGCCGCCGAGCTCCAGAGGTGTCTGTTGTGACCCAGACCCAAGTAATAAACTTAGTCCTTGGAAAAACAAACTTTAATCGAACAGCTGGGAATTACTTCATTCCCAGCGTCGTTCCACTCAAAGTAAAACAAATGCCTCCCGACACAAATTCCTCAGTTATCTCACAAACCTTAGTCCAGTTAGGCAAACTGCCAAAGGCCCTTCCTGGCAAACGTCCAGAAACCACAAAAACAAAGAAGTAGACGAAGCAGAAGACGCAGCTACAACGTTGTTTTCCGGCAAAGCTCAAATGCCGTTGTTGGTCTTTTAAGCCTTATGGGAGGAGCCAATCATCTCTTGGCCTTACTCCCGAGTCGTCCTCTCTGCTTGAGCTGCTCTTGCCTTGTGGCAGCTCTTCTCATGCGTGCATTAGGAACAGGCTCCTCCTGTTCCTCTGCCGTATTACTATCAGTCTCTGGAGGTTCCGGAGTCCGCACCTCACTCCCCGATGGCCCTGACCCCACCTCCGCCTCCGATGCAGAGCCCTCATCTGGGCCTTCCCCAGCCTCCAGGACTGTCCCACGCTCTTCCTCAGCCTCATTGCTGCTGCCGACGGACCACAACAGTGTCGCTCAGCTGAACCATCGCACTGAAATCACAATTGTGCGTCAGGAGGTTGTGAGTGACCTACGCACATTTCTCACCATAAAAAACAAAAATGCGGTTCCGGCTAGTCCTCGGCAGACAACCGCGACGGAGGCTGGGATTTTTGCGCTGCTGGGTGTTTTTACCGCTTGTCTCGCCTGCATCGTTGAGCGAATCGCTGCAGTTGTTCAGTTAGTCACATGGTTGTTGAGCGAATTGGGCTTCCCCCTCGACTTTGCTCGTCAGAAGGTCGCCGAAAGGGGGAAATTGGGGGACACGCTGCCACCGTCGGTCGCCGAGCGTGGGAATTTGGATCAGGTGACCATTGGGATGCCGGAACGGTCGTAAGGGTGGAGAACGGTCCTATGATCCTTTTTCTTTGGTGCCATTGTAACTTGGAACGGCCACTCAATGAACTGTTGTAAGTCGAGGACTACTTGCAGACGTCCAGCGATGCAGCACCCACAACTCCAGGTGGCAAGCCGTTCCGTTGATTCATCATTCATCATCTTTTAACGACCCCATAATCGCTTGTGGGGTGGAGCGTTGGGCAATTGATTGGAGCTGAATGTTTACTGGCCGGATACCCTTCCTGTTGCCGGTGCGGAGTTTTGTTCGGCAGATATATTTCTCATTGTGCCCAGAGAGAGAGAGAGAAATATCTGCCTCTACTTAGGATTGAACTCACAGCCTCCTGATTGTGAGGCGAGAGCTCCCCCTCTAGGCCACCGCACCCACTCCAAGCCGTTCCGCTGATTAATTGTTCTTATTTAATTGTGTTTCATTGATGAACAATTAATTGCAGAGGAGGGAGACCCAGTCATGGAAGGGGAGAGACCCTAGACTCCTTTCAGAGTTTCCTGAATCTATATCTGGACACAGGTTCGAGGCCGGGTTTTCCCCTTCTCCGTTACAGGTTTCCGTGTACTTCAGAAGTGCAACAGCAGTGTCAACACGCAATGCGTCCCCTGCGCGGAAGGCTTGTACAACACGGGCTGGAGTGGAGCCAGGAGGTGTTTTAGTTGTTCGCCACAATGCAAACAAGGTAAGCAGAGGGCAGGTGGCATAGCCGGAGGAAGGGCATAAGCTTCAGGAAAACAGGAGGAGGAGGAGGAGGAGGAGAGAAAGAGGACAGGAAGAGGAGGAGAAGGAGGAGAAGGAAAAGGAGAAGAGGAGCAGGAGGAGGAAAAGAAGGAGAGAAGGATAGAAAGAGAGGAGAAGGAAAGGAGAAGAGGAGGAGCAGGAAGAGGAGGAGGAGGAGGAGGAGCGAAAGAGGACAGGAAGAGGAAAAAAGGAGGGAAGGAGGAGAGGAGGATATATATATAGATATATATATTATATATATTTTAAAGTTTTTTAAGGCCAATTATAAAATAAGTTTTTTAATTTGTATTTTAAATTATATATTGTATTGTCTGTTTTTTACTTTTGGCTGTACACCGCCCTGATTCCTTCGAGAGAAGGGCGGTATAAAAATCGAATAAATAAATAAATAATAAAATAAAATAAAAAGGAGGAGGAGGAGAGAAGGAAAAGGAGAAGAGGAGCAGGAGGAGGGAAAGAAGGAGAGAAGGGTAGAAAGAGAGGAGAAGGAAAGGAGAAGAGGAGGAGCAGGAAGAGGAGGAGGAGGAGAGGAGGAGGAGAGAAGGTGAAGGAGAGAAAGAGGAAGAAAAGGAGAGGAGAAGGAAAAGAAGAAGAGAAGGAGAAAAGAGGAGGAGGAGATCATGAGCAAACACTATCCTATCTTTGCCCTTCGACTTTCTCTTTCGACTTACGACCACCGTTCAGGCCAATATTTCTGTCGCCAAGCGAGACCACTGTTAAAGCGACCTTTGCCTCGCTTTATGGCCCTTCTTGCCCCCCCCCGTTGTTAAGCGAATCACTGCGCCGATCACCTGACACACACCCCCGCGGGATGCTGCAGTGGTCGTGAGTGTAACGAACGGTCATAAGTTCCCGTTTTTTTTCCGTGGAATTTCGTGGAACTTCGGGATGGCGAGGTTCTGAAGGCCTTAAAGAGCCCCCACCCTCACCCCCAACGAAGGGCGATGGACCCCCTCTGCCCCTTTCTGCCCCCTAACAACCCACCCGCTTTTTTCTGAAACAGAATTCGTGGAAGAGAAAAAGTGCACCAACACCCAGAACCGAGTTTGCTGGTGTCCATCGGGCCACTTCTGCAGCTTGCTGGTCTCCGAGAAATGCTACCACTGCCAGCCCTACCGGAATTGCACGATGGGCTACGGAGTGCTCCGACAGGGTAGGTTGGGAGGCAGGGTTGGTGCCCATCGAAGGGCACAACATTTTAAAAGAGAGGGGCGGGCGGGTTTCTTGCCAAGTTGCAAAACAAGATCCGTCGTGAGCTTAAAACACACCTATTTATTCAAGCGGGACTGGCATAATAATGTAGAATTTTAAATTTGGGGTTTATTAATATTTTAAAAAAATTTAAAATCTAAATTTTAATTTATCAGCCTTTATAATTTGCTATGTTTTAAATGTTGTTTTAATTGTATATATTTTGTTTTATCGTTGGCTGAGTCCTTCAGGAGAAGGGCGGTATAAAAATTTAATTAATAAATAAATAAAATAAATAAAGATCGGGCGAGATCTTGCTCTGTTTGAAAAGGGGATGTTCGTAGCTGGGGTGGGGGGTGAAATATGGGGAGTCCCTTGGTGGTCTCGGAGCTGGGTGGGTTTGCTGCAGGCGTTTCGGGACCCAACTAGGGAACGTCATCGGTGCTGGAAGGAGTTTGCAGTGGAGTTTGCAGAGAGGGAGAGGAGGGGAAGAGGAGGACTGTGGGGTTCCTGGTGCTCTCTGAGCTTGGTGATATTCTGGCAGACGTTTCATGACCCAACTAGGTAATGTTATCAGTGCTAGAAGTGTTATCAGGGAGGAAGAGGAGGAGGAGGAAAACGACTGTGGGGTCCTTGGTGTTCTCTGAACTCAGTCTTGCAGGCATTTCATGACCCAACTAGGGAACATCATCAGTGCTAGGAGTAGGGTGTGCCGAAAGAAAGAGGGGGAGGAGGAGGGAGAGGAGGAGGAGGAAGATTGTGGGGTCCTGACCCAAACTAGGTAACATCATCCTCATAGGACTAGCTTGAACGTAGTTTTAAATTGGGGTTTTTAAATCAGGGGTTTAAATGGGTTTTAAATTTGTATTTAAAAGTTTTAAGGCATCAACTGAATTTAATTGTCTATTCTTTTTGCTGTTTTATATGTATTATATGTTTTCTGTTGTTTTATTGGCTGTGAACCGCCCTGAGTCCTTCGGGAGATGGGCAGTATACAAATATAATTAATAATAATAATAATAATAATATCCTAGCCCTGATGATACTACCTAATTGGGTTAGGAAACATCTACAAGAAAACAGCCAGGCTCAGAGAGCAAAAATATTGGAGCAAAATCCTCGCAGGGCGATAAAAACAGAAAAGGTACAAATTATTTAGATTTCCTAGCATAGCCTTTTCTTTGACATTTTTCCTTTTTTTTCCAAAAAGGAATGAATTCAATTTTAAAAAAATATATATATGAAAGTGTGACAGGAGAAATTGCTCCTATAAATGGCCCTGCAGGGAAGCGTTAAGTGTTTAATCGTGATGCTTAGTTCCTGATTCAAAACAAAATTTTATCGTCAGGAAAAGGAAGTTTAGAGAAAGGCAGGAAAAGGCCGGGAATTTTGGCACAAAGACGATGGGATGTTAGCCAAGCAGATTTGGGCTTCAGCTTTAAAAATTTAGACTAGCCAAAGAAGTAGCTAGATTTCAGCTCGTATACTGGTAGTCCTCGACTTACGACTCGACAGAGGCGCCCCAAATTTCTCTCTGCTAAGCGAGACCGTTCGGAAGTGCTCCGTTTTACGACTTTTCCTGCCAACGGTTGTTAAGCGAATCACGTGCCACTGTGAAGTTGATCACACGGTCACTAAGTGAATCCGGCTTCCCTATCGACTTGGCTCGCCCGCAGGTCGCAAAAAGGGGATTGCGTGAAGCAACCCTGTTGCTAAGTTCACTTACCAACCGTGGCAGGAGACGTACGTTTGTAAAACGTTGTTAAGCTTGCTTAACAAATGTCTCTCTTAGCGGCGGAGATTTTCAGGCTCCCTTGCGGTCATACGTCGAGGACTAGCTGTGTTTTCCCAAAACGTGGTATCGAGAGAAATCAGGCTGACTCCAGAAAATAATATGATAAACTATAATAATTTTTTTTTAAAATACCAGAAAAATGTCAGGGGTACGTATTTATCCACTCTATGCTCCGCGCCCATCGGTCGCAACTCAGATCAGCTTTCAAAATGTGCAGAGAAAATGCAATGAAACCCCCACAAATAAATAGCTTTGAAGTCTCTAAAACTTCGGTGTGAAGAAATGTTATAGCTTGAGCGTCATTGGACGTTCTATCCGCCCCAAATTTGAGCTTAAGGGAGAATCCGGAAGATTACAATCGCATAGGTGGGTGTGATTCCCTGGCACACTCGGTGGAAGTGAAAGTTGGACTTTGAAAAGAAAAGAAAAATAAGCAGGACGGAAGACACGTTTACGCTTTTTGAACTTTGGCGTTGGAGAGAATATGCTGGAAAGGCAAGCAAATAAACAAGCAAGAGAGTCATTTAACCATCGAGCCAATGATGTTGTCTGCCTGAGCGGCGGGTTGGACTGGAAGACCTCCAAGGTCCCTTCCAACTCTGTTTATTCTATTCTATTCTGTTCTGTTCTGTTCTGTTCTATTCTATTCTATTCTATTTTGTATTTTACTTTATTCTGTTTTCTACCTTATCCTACATTCTATTCTACTCTATTTACTCTTCTATTATATTTTCTATTATATTCTATTCTGTTTTCTATTCTGTTCTACATCTTTTCTGCATTCTGTTCTGTTCAGATTCTATTCTATTCTATTCTTCATTTATACTACTCTACTCTATTCTATTCTATTTTGTATTTTATTCTATTCTGTTTTCTATCCTATTCTACATTTTATTCTATTCTATTTACTCTTCTATTATATTTTCTATTACATTTTCTATTCTATTCTATTCTATTCTATTCTATTCTATTCTATTCTATTCTATTCTATTCTATTTTCTATTCTATTCTACATCTTTTCTGCATTCTGTTCTGTTCTGTTCAGATTCTATTCTAGTCTTCATTTATTCTACTCTATTCTATTCTATTTTGTATTTTATTCTGTGCTGTTTTCTATCCTATTCTACATTTTATTCTATTCTATTTACTCTTCTATTCTATTTTCTATTCTATTCTATTTTCTTTTCTTTTCTATTCTATATATTTTCTGCATAGGAGTTTTGAGGGTAGGAGTATATATAAATTGAAGGTTACCTGTTGAGAGACGAAAGCCAGGAACATTTGAGATAGGAGGCCATTGTGTTGCCATTTCTCGTGTACATACATACATACATACATACATATAAATAATGTGGTGTGCTCCTCATTTCCTCACATTGTTGTATTTCCAGCAAGACGAGCATTTTTTTGGTGGGGTCCAAAGTGTCTGTCCAACTTTTAAAAGCCATTTCCTCTCCTTTCCCTTTGCACTCCTCCAACTGCGGCCAGCCAGTGGCGAGGCTTTTGAGAACATCTCGTTTTTTTGCAGGCAGCAGAGAAACGGATGTGGAATGTGGCCCGTGCCAACCGGGCACCTTCTCCAATCAAGAGTCTCACCAGAATTTCTGCACCCCTCACCGGATGTAAGTTGGTGGTTGTGCTGTTTATAAAGAGCTTTGGGGGAAAGGGAGCCTGCTTTGAAACCCTTGTGGTGAGGGGGAACTACAATAAGTCTTGTGCCCCTCCAAGACATCAAATTATTTAGTATTATTTGGAAGAGAAGAGAAGAGAAGAGAAGAGAAGAGAAGAGAAGAGAAGAGAAGAGAAGAGAAGAGAAGGGAAGGGAAGGGAAGGGAAGAACAGGAACAAGAAAATGGGATGGGATAGGATAGGATAGAATAAGATAGGATAGGATAGGATAGGATAGGATAGCATAGCATAGCATAGCATAGCATAGCATAGCATAGCATAGCATAGCATAGCATAGGACAGGACAGGACAGGATAGAAAATAGAAATGAAAATAGAAGAGAAAAAAAGAAAAGAAAACAACACAACAGAACAAGAAAATAGGATAGGATAGAAAATAGAAGAGAAAATAGAAGAGAAGAGAACAACAGAACAGAACAAGAAAATAGGATGGGATAGGATAGGATAGGATAGAAAATGGAAGAGAAAATAGAAAAGAAAATGAGATGAGAATAGACAAATAGAATAAAGAAGAAAAAATAAGAAGGGAAGAGAACAACAGAACAAAACAAGAAAATAGGATAGGATGGGATGGGATGGGATAGAAAATAGGGAAGAGAAAATAGAATAAAAGTTCTAAAACAAAAATTGGACTGCACCCCTGGGGTTGAGAAAGATGACCTCTAGATGCAGTACCTAGCCTCCTTACTGGAAACACCTCCATCCTCTTAATAACCGTTGAACTTTCTGAGGGTAAGAAAAGTTGTGTCATAAAAATGCCACGTTTGCACAACAGAGACCTTTGTCTGGAAAGTCCTCCAGTGAAGTTTACTTCACTTGTTCATTTGGGTGGTGGTTGTTGTTGTTTTTGTTCCCCTTACAAGATGTCAGTCCGCGCTCGTTCTTGGAAACAGCACCCACGACACAGTTTGTGGCAATCCAGGTGGGCAGGTTGACAACTTTGCGACAACTTCTCCGCAACTCACAACTACTACGCTACCGTGGCATGTTGGGACTGAGAGACCAACCTTCAACTGGCAGGATCTATCGGCACAGATTGGTGAGCAACAGGGAGAGAAATTGTTGGTATTTTCGTTCTAAAGGTGGGTTTCGTTTAGAGCAGGGGTCTCCAAACTTTAAGACTTGTGGACTTCAACTCCCAGAATTCCCTAGTCAGTTACTTTTATGGACTTCAACTCCCAGAGTTCCCTAATCAATCACTGTAAAACTCCTGTAAAACACTGTAAGACTTCAACTCCCAGAATTCCCCAGTCAGTCACTTTAAGACTTATGGACTTCAACTCCCAGAGTTCCCTAATCAATCACTGTAAAACTTGTGGACTTCAACTCCCAGAATTCCCCCTGCCAGCTACTTTAAGACTTGTGGACTTTGACTCCCAGAATTCCCCAGTCAGTCACTTTTACGGACTTCAACTCCCAGAGTTCCCTAATCAATCACTGTAAAACTTGTGGACTTCAACTCCCAGAATTCCCCAGTCAGTCACTTTAAGACTTATGGACTTCAACTCCCAGAATTCCCCCTGCCAGCTAGTTTAAGACTCATGGACTCCCAGAATTCCCCAGTCACTTTTATGGACTTCAACTCCCAGAATTCCCCAGTCAGTCACTTTAAGACTTGTGAACTTCAACTCCCAGAATTCCCCAGCCAAGTCCACATGGTCATGTGATTTACATTCAGATGCTTGGCAACTGACTCATATTTATGACGGTCGCAGCGTCCCGGGGTCACGTGATCCCCTTTTGCGACCTTCCGACAAGCAAAGTCCACGGGGAAGCCCGATTCACTTAACAACGGTATTTCTAATTTAACGAAGGCAGTGATTCGCTTAAGAAATGCGGCCAAGTAAGTCGTAAAATGGGCCAAAACTCACTTCGCAAATGTCTCACTTAGCGACCTAGATTCTGGGCTCCCTTGTGGCCGTAAGTCGAGGACTACCTGTATTCTAGAGATGCCATAGAGATGCTGGAGGAATTAGGACAACCTGAGACCATAGCCAAGGACAATGTCTCTCTGCTGCCCTCTGGTGGCTGTTTAGAGGTTTCACAGCTTAAATACGATATATTGCAATAACCAAAACTTCCCCCAAAAATTTCCACTGGTTTTAACCCAATTTCCCCCCACCCCCCAGTTTCTTAGAATAGAGGAGGCCAGCGAAAATTGCAATTTCTTAGCATGTCTTGGTCTTCCCAACTGTGCATTTTTATCTCTGTGTTTTGTGTCCAGGGCGGATTGTTGGCATGACAACTATTCCAGTGGTGCTAGCGGCCCTCATTTGCTTCATTGTTTTTAGAAAAAGTGGTAAGTTGAGGTTCAAAAAAAAAAAAAAAGGCAGAATAAATGACTTCTCTTGGCATGTTATTTCATTACTGTTACGGTTTTAAATAAAATCAGTTTGCTCCGATGAATTGTTCCAGTGGAACGACTTGCCTCCAGAAGTTGTGGATGTGCCAACAATGGAGGTTTTTAAGAAGAGATTGGGGAACCATTTGTCTGAAATGGTATAGGATCTCCTGCTTGAGCAGGGGGTTGGACTAAAAGACCTCCAAAGGTCCCTTCCACTTCTGTCAAGTTCTAATGTTAGAAATTCTGTTTATATATATATAGCACTAAAGATCAAATGGGGTGTACAGTCACCATGTGCTTTACTGCGTAACAGTAACAGGAAAGTTTACTTAGAACAAAGGAACATAGAGTAGTAGATCCAAACCTGAAAACACTGCCATCTAGTGGCTGAATATTGTTGTAGTTGTTGCCTAATATATATATATATATATATTCCAACATTTAATTTTCTCTCTGGCAGGTCAAAAGTGTCCCCCCATATGGAAGGAGAAAAAACAGGTGAGCATTGACCTCTTTGGGCCTGAAAAACAGAATTTGGACAGCTTCCTCGTCAGAGACACCAAAAGCGAAAAATGGGCTGCCAGGTCCCCATTTTGGGTCTGGGGTCCTAGCAGATCAATCCACCAATGACGTTCGGCTTCTCCGTTTCCTTCCAGCCGTTCTCGCCTGCCGAAAAGTTCCCGGTGAAGTGGCCTCAGGAGCCCATGGCTGTGGGGCAGGAGAAGGACAGTCTTTTGCGGCCGTCCCCCTCCAGCTTTTGGGACAGCCCAGCCGGGCCTGAGAAAACCGGCGAAACCAACAACGGAGACGCTCCCAAGGTGGAAATGGATGATGTGCAACAGAGATCATTGAATGACAGGACATGCTACAGCGCAGCAGACTCAAGTGAGACCCCTGGGAGGGGGGTTAGATCGGAGGTGGAGGGGGGGCAGCTCCATTTGTGGGGTGGTGAGTCGCATCAGGCCAGGCTGGGTCCTTGTAAAGTCTAGGATTGTGGGGCCCGCAGGCGCGCCCTGAGTTTGTCTTGGAGACGTTTCATGGCCATACTAGGGAGTGTCATCCATGCTGGAAGGGAATGGGGTTTGTGGAGAGGAGGAGGTGGGGGTGGGGGTGGGGGAGGAGGAGGAGGAAGACAGTGGGGTCCTTGGTGGTCTCAGAACTCGATGGTTTTCTCGCAGACGTTTCATGATCCAAACTAGGTAATATCATCAGGCCTAGAACTAACATTAGCACTGATGATGTTACCTAGTTTGGTCATGAAACGTCTGCGAGAAAACCACCAAGCTCAGAGAGCACTAAGCACCTCTCATTTCAACGCTGACCTATAAATATTTGTTTTCTTTCTTTCTCTTTTTCTTTCTTTCTTTTTCCTTCCTTCCTTCCTTCTTTCTGTCTTTTTTCTTTCTTTCTTTCTTTTTGTTTTTTTCCTCTCCATTTCTTCCTTTCTTCCTTTCCCTTTTCTCTTTCTCTGCTTTTTTCTTTCTCTCTCTCTTCCTTTCTCTCCTTCCTTCCTTCCTCTCTCTCTCCTCCTTCCTCTCTCTCCTTCCTCTCTCTTTTTATTTCTTTCTCTTTCTCAGTTTGTCTTTCTCTCTCTCTCTCTTCCTTCTTTGCTTCTTCCTTCCTTATTTATAACACATTCCTTCCTTCCTTTTCTCTTTCTCTGCTTTTTCTTTCTCTCTCCCTTTCTCTCCCTTCCTTCCTCTCTCTCCTCCTTCCTCTCTCTCTCCTTCCCTCTCTCTTTTTATTTCTTTCTCTCTTTCTCAGTTTGTCTTTCTTTCTCTCTCTCTCTTTCCTTCTTTGCTTCTTCCTTCCTTATTTATAACACATTCCTTCCTTTTCCCTCAGGGATTGTGGGAAACGGGAAAACCCACGTGAACGTGAGCTGCGTGGTCAGCATTTGCAACGGAGGCCACTCTCCGGCGTTGAAGCCCTCGAGGGGGGCCGAAGCCGGACACCCCCCAGACACCCACCTCTCGCAGGAAGAAACCAACATGAGCAGAGAGTCGAGCCGGCCAATTGCGGTGGAGGTAGAAGACAGTTTGGACTTCCTGGACCCCTGCGGGGGGGAGCCTCTCCCACTTAGCGTCCAAGACGCCGGCATGAAGAGGTCATGAGAACGACGGAGGGTTTTCCGGGCAGCGACTTCCACCCTGCTAAAGAAACTCTGTGAAAAACTGAGGCAGGCACGGAAGTTTGCGAAGGAAAAAAACAAACAAACCTATTTAGGCAGTCCTCGACTTGGGACCATTTGTTTACCGACGGCTGACGTCGCAACGGTGCTGAAAAGTGCGACTTAGGACCCGTCCTCACGCTTACGACCGTCTCAGTATTTCCCGTGGTCACATGATCAAAATTCAGACACTTCGCGAACGACTCACATTTACGTCGGTCGCAGCGTCCCGGGGGGGGTGGTGTCACGCGATTTGGCGTTTCGCGACCTTCCCGACGAGCCAAGTCAGCGGGGACGGACGGCGGCTTCGCTTTAACGACCGTGTGACTAACCGAGCAACCGCTGTGATTCACTTAACGATGGTGCCGAGAAAGGTCGAAATGGAGCAGGACTCCTTGCCTTGCTTGGCAACCAAAAATTTTGGGATTCACCTGTCGTTGAATTCAAGGAATAATTGCCTCTAACCCCCGAGGGACGATTTGCAACCATTCTTAAAACCAGTCTTAAAAAGCACAATTTCTCCCCAAAAATCTCATCATCTCAGTTTACGGCGGTGCCAAATTTCAGATAAGCCGTAAACGTCCCTCTCTCTCTCTCTCTGCTGCCCCCTTATGACTGTCCAGATTTCTGCAGCCGAAATAGTAGCCGAGTTTTCATTTCACTTTTTTTAATCTTGTCCTATTTTTGTACTCTTGCTGAATAAAGTCTTATTTTAAATAAGAGAGTGGGAAACCACAAAGCTTGCACGATGCCTCTTTCAGCTACTCGCTGCTTACTTTAAAAAGACCGAGTTTTCCACGGCAAAGATGGCAGATAGAAAACCACAGGTTTTGCTTGGTGGTTGTTGGGTTTTGTTTGTTTTTTCCTCTCCATTTCTTTCTTCCTTCCTTCCTTTCCTTTTCTCTTTCTCTGCCTTTTTCTTTCTCTCTCTCTTCCTTTCTCTCCCTCTTCCTTCCTTCCTCTCTCTCCTCCTTCCTCTCTCTCTCCCTCCCTCTCTCTTTTTATTTCTTTCTCTCTTTCTCAGTTTGTCTTTCTCTCTCTCTCTCTCTCTTTCCTTCTTTGCTTCTTCCTTCCTTATTTATAACACATTCCTTCCTTCCTTTTCTCTTTCTCTGCTTTTTCTTTCTCTCTCTCTCTCCTTTCTCTCCTTCCTTCCTCTCTCTCCTCCTTCCTCTCTCTCCTTCCTTCCTCTCTCTTTTATTTCTTTCTCTCTTTCTCTGCTTTTTCTTTCTTTCTCTCTCTCTCTTTCCTTCTTTGCTTCTTCCTTCCTTATTTATAACACATTCCTTCCTTTTCCCGCAGGGATTGTGGGAAACGGGAAAACCCACGTGAACGTGAGCTGCGTGGTCAGCATTTGCAACGGAGGCCACTCTCCGGCGTTGAAGCCCTCGAGGGGGGCCGAAGCCGGACACCCCCCAGACACCCACCTCTCGCAGGAAGAAACCACCATGAGCAGAGAGTCGAGCCGGCCAATTGCGGTGGAGGTAGAAGACAGTTTGGACTTCCTGGACCCCTGCGGGGGGGAGCCTCTCCCACTTAGCGTCCAAGACGCCGGCATGAAGAGGTCATGAGAACGACGGAGGGTTTTCCGGGCAGCGACTTCCACCCTGCTAAAGAAACTCTGTGAAAAACTGAGGCAGGCACGGAAGTTTGCGAAGGAAAAAAACAAACAAACCTATTTAGGCAGTCCTCGACTTGGGACCATTTGTTTACCGACGGCTGACGTCGCAACGGTGCTGAAAAGTGCGACTTAGGACCCGTCCTCACGCTTACGACCGTCTCAGTATTTCCCGTGGTCACATGATCAAAATTCAGACACTTCGCGAACGACTCACATTTACGTCGGTCGCAGCGTCCCGGGGGGGGTGGTGTCACGCGATTTGGCGTTTCGCGACCTTCCCGACGAGCCAAGTCAGCGGGGACGGACGGCGGCTTCGCTTTAACGACCGTGTGACTAACCGAGCAACCGCTGTGATTCACTTAACGATGGTGCCGAGAAAGGTCGTAAAATGGAGCAGGACTCCCTTGCCTTGCTTGGCAACCAAAAATTTTGGGATTCACCTGTCGTTGAATTCAAGGAATAATTGCCTCTAACCCCCCCCCGAGGGACGATTTGCAACCATTCTTAAAAACCAGTCTTAAAAAAGCACAATTTCTCCCCAAAAATCTCATCATCTCAGTTTACGGCGGTGCCAAATTTCAGATAAGCCGTAAACGTCCCTCTCTCTCTCTCTCTGCTGCCCCCTTATGACTGTCCAGATTTCTGCAGCCGAAATAGTAGCCGAGTTTTCATTTCACTTTTTTTAATCTTGTCCTATTTTTGTACTCTTGCTGAATAAAGTCTTATTTTAAATAAGAGAGTGGGAAACCACAAAGCTTGCACGATGCCTCTTTCAGCTACTCGCTGCTTACTTTAAAAAGACCGAGTTTTCCACGGCAAAGATGGCAGATAGAAAACCACAGGTTTTGCTTGGTGGTTGTTGGGTTTTGTTTGTTTTTTTTGCACAACATCTTACATTCACCAGCCTGGCCTCCGAATTATCTTGCGTGGCCGATGAATAAATGTTTCCAGGTTATCAAAAGCTGGCCCAATTTACGTTGCCTTCCTAATTTCAGCATGCAAACCGAATTTGAGAAACGAATTATTAAACCTTCGGGACTGGATTTTCTTGGTGTTTTTTTTTCCCCCCTTGAAAACATTTTACTTCTCATCCAAGAAGCTTCTTCAGTTCCGGATGAGAAGCGAAGGGGAGAAAGAAAGAAAAAAACCCTAAGAAAATCCAATTGCTTTTTGGAGGAAAAGCATTTTTGGGACAATTGTGATGGAGATACAAGTCTAATCTAAACTTTTGTTCGAGACTCACCCGTCTCTAACAAGTTTAGCCTAACCTGAAGGGTTTTGCTGTGGCCGGTGTTAGTTGGCCCGCTGTAAACACCACCAATCATGGCTTATTCAATAAACCATGATCAACTAGGATGATTTGTGCACATGTTGGTTCAGCCCCCACCGTTTTCAGGTGTGGCAAATCTTTCTTACTACAGATGACACTGGACACCATGCCTCCCTTCACTACAGAGGCCCCGCTAATACACACCTTCCTTTTTTGGTGCAAATGTCTTAGTTTGAGGGGGTCTCCAGCGACCTATTCCGGCGATCCTTTTTTTTTTAAACCCCTGTGGATCTCCTGGTGGTGCTCCTTCCCATCACCAAGCCCGTTCTGTGATGTTTCACTGGGTCATATGTTTGTGTACATATCCATAATAGTTTATCATTTGAGAGCTGAATGCAACAAAATTTCATTTTAATGTATGCTGGTTTGTGTACATTTAAAGTGACAAAGTTTCTGTTCTATTATCTACTCTATTCTATTCTGCATTTTTCTGCATTCTATTCTATGTATTCTGTATTCTTCTATTCTGTTCTATTCTATTCCGTTCCATTCCATTCCATATTCTGTTCCGTTCTGTTCCATTCCACTATTCTATTCCATTCCATTCCATATTCTATATTTTATGTTCTATATCCTATCCTATCCTATATATCCTATATTTTATACTCTATAGTCTATATATTTTATATTCTATATCCTAGTCTATAATATATATCCTATATTCCATATTCTATATTCTTTATAGTTTATATCCTATATTCTTTATTCGATATCCTATAATCTATATCCTATATTCCGTATTCTATATCCTATATTCTTTATTCTGTAGTTTATATTCTATTTGCTATAGTCTATATCCTATAATCTATATCCTATATCCCATATTCTGTATCCTACAATCTATATCCTATAGTTTATATCCTATATTCTTTATTCTATAGTTTATATCCTATATTCCATATTCTATATCCTATATTCTTTATTCTATAATTTATATTCTATATTCTTTATTCTATAGTTTATCTCCTATATTCCATATTCTATATCCTATATTCCATATTCTATATCCTATATTCTTTATTCTATAATTTATATTCTATATTCTTTATTCTATAGTTTATCTCCTATATTCCATATTCTATATCCTATATTCTTTATTCTATAGTTTATATCCTATATGCTATAGTCTATATCCTACAATCTATATCCTATAGTTTATATCCTATATTCTTTATTCTATAGTTTATATCCTATATTCCATATTCTATATTCTATATTCTATAGTTTATATCCTATATTCCATATTCTATATCCTATATTCTTTATTCTATAGTTTATATCCTATATTCCATATTCCATATTCTATATTCTTTATTCTATAGTTTATATATATAGTTTTATATATAGTTTATATATTTTTATAAATATATATAGTTTTATATATAGTTTATATATAGTTTATATATATTTATAGTTTTATATATAGTTTATATATATATAAACTATATATATAGTATATATATAGTTTATATATAACTATCCTTATGAGTTATATTGATATATTGACCATCATCTGTGTTGTAAATGTTGTACCTTGATGAAGGTGTCTTTTCTTTTATGTACACTGAGAGCATATGCACCAAGACAAATTCCTTGTGTGTCCAATCACACTTGGCCAATAAAAAATTCTATTCTATTCTATATTCTATATTCTTTATTCTATAGTTTATATCCTATATTCCATATTCTATATTCTTTATTTTATAATCTATATTCCATATTCTATATCCTATAGTCTATAATTAATATCCTATATCCTACAATCTATATATCCTATAGTTTATATCCTACATTCTTTATCCTATAGTTTATATCCTATATTCCATATTCTATATCCTACAGTCTATAATTTATATCCTATAATCTATATCCTATATTTTATATCCCATATTCTTTATTCTAAAGTTTATATCCTGTAATCTCTAGCCTTATATTCCATATCCTACGTCCTATTCTCCGAGCTTGGCTCGACACCGCCCTCTGCTGGCTCAGCCTTCAGCCTCTGCTGTGAGAAGAAGCCCCGCCCCCCACGCCCGCCCCTTCCCTCCGTCGCCACGGCAACCGCCACTTCCTCTCCCTCCCCCGCCCGTGGGAGGGGGGGCCGGCCGATCCGGCCGCTCGGCGCTCGTCCGTCGGGGCTGCGCGGGGCGGGACTTCCGGCGGGGCCGCCGCCGTGCCGCCAGCAGCGTCGCAGGTACGGAGCAAGGCCGGGGCGGGGGTCGCCGGGCGGGGGGTCCTCAGGCGGGGCGGGGGCCCGGGGAGGGGGAGCGGTAAGCGGCGCCCCCCTCCCGGCCCGAAAAAGGCGGTGACGGCTTTTACCTCAGCTGGCGCAAAGCATGTCGGGAAAGGAAGGGGAGGGGGGAGCGCGGAGGAGCGCCCCCGCCCCTCGCCCCCCTCTCAACGCCGGCCCTGCGAGGTGGGCCAGCGCCAATTACTTCCCCACCAGGCACATTTAATTTCCTCCCGCCACAAAAATATAAAATAAAATAAAATAAGCCCCTCCCAAAAGTTTCCTTTTCCTTTTTTTGGTCTATTCCCTTCCCCTGAAGTCAGTCCTCGACTTATGACCACAGCTGAAGCCCCCCCCTCCCCCTCCCCAGTGGCCAATGCTGAGTGAGCTCCGCCCCGTTGGACGACCTCTCTCGCTGCGGTCATTAAGCGAGTCGCCTGGTTGTTAAGCGAATCGCTTCCGTCGTTCATGGAGTAACCCGGTCGTTAAGTGAAACGGGCTTTCCCCCCCCCCCAGGCTTTGCTTGGCCAGGCGATCGCAAAAGGGGGATCGCGTGACATACACACACACACCAAGACGGCTGCGATTGACATAAATACGAGTCGGCTGCCGTCGTAAATGTGAGTCGGTCATCAGGCATTCGGATCAAACGTCGTAAATACGAGTCTTCTCCATTTGGGTCACGACGTTCTCACCCCGGTTGTTAAGCGAATCCCTGTGGCTGATCAAGTGAGACGCACGGTCGCTAAGTGAATCCGGCTCTCCCCCCCCATGGACTTGGCTGGGGTCAAAAGGTCGCAAAAGAGGATCGCGTGACCTGCCGGGGACACCGTCATAAATACGAGTCAGTTGCCAAGCCCCTGAATGGAAATCATGGGATGCTGCGACGGTCGTAAGTGTGGAAAACGGTCCTAAATTGCTTTTATCAGTGCCGTCGCAACTTCAAATGGCCACTAAATGAAATTGTTGTAAATCGAGGACTGCTTGTAGGAATAAAGTTGTCGCCGGGCCAGGAAAGTGGGGTAGATGGGAGAATAATAAATAATAAATAATAAAATTACTTATTATTTCTAATTTTTTATGTCTTCCAACAGCCCTGCAAAGTAGGCCGGGAGCATCACCTTCACTCCTCAGGCTTCTTCCTGTTGCTGCTTCCTAAATTTTCCTTTTTTTCTTGCTTCTTAGTAGGAGAAAACAAACAAACAAACAAAAAACCACTGGGGTTGGACTAGATGACCTACAAGGTCCCTTCTCACTCTGTTAATCTGTTTCGGGATCTATTCACTGTTTCATTGTCACTACAGGTAATCCTTGAGTTACAGCCATTCATTTAGTGACCGTTGGGAGTCACGACAATGCCGAAAAAAGCGACTCAGGGCGTTTTTTTCACACTTAACGACCGGTGCCGCTTCCCCCCAGTCACATGATCAAAAAACCACAGACGCTTGGCAACCGACTCGGATTTATGACGGTCGCAGCGTCCCAGGGGGGTGTCGCACGATCCCCTTTTGCAAGAAGCCAGATTCAAAACCGCGACAAAGAAAGTTTGTTTGTTAAAACCGCGACAAGAAAGTTCGGAAAAAGGGGGCCAAACTCACTGAACCAACGTCTCCCTTAGCAACACAGACTTTGTGGTCGTAAGTCGAGGAACGCTTGCGTTTGCCGCTGTTCCTTTTTTCCAATAACATAGAAGATAAATTTACTTTCTCTTCCCCACCCCCCCAATTTGAAGGGAAGGAGAAATGGGTCGTTGCTGTAGTTAGCAAGCACAACAGTACCGCAATGTCCCATGTTGCTGGTACTACAAAGTCCATCTTGTTTGGCCCTCGTTGCCCGCTTTTATAATGGAGTTGCAAAAGTTTTTAACCTGGTTTTTTTTTTTTTTCCTCTCGTTCCCAAGGGGAAAATAACTTTCAGCCGGCCAATTCTTGGCACAGCGCCTGGGCTTTTATAGCGCTGTATCTTTTGATCTGGGTGTGATAGACAAGTATTACGGCATTTTTTTCTCTTCCTCCCCACCCACGGAAAGTGGGGGGCGGGCTGGGCGAGGAAGAAGAGCCTGGAAAAGTGTGTGTTTGTGTTGTTGTCTAAAGGGCCACTGCCTCTCCCTCCCTCCTACCCTCTCCGTACCAGTTTGACTTGAAATTAATGTATTGTTTAATGTCCCTTCCTTTTCTCCTTCCTTCCTTTCTCTTTCCTCTCTCTCTATTTCTCCTTCCTTCCTTCCTTCCCTTTCCCCTACCCTTTTTTTCCTTTGTTCCCTGTTCCTTCTCCTTTCCTCCCTTCCTTTCCCTTCCCTTCCACTCCCAGTTTTTTCTCTTCCCTCCCTTCTCTTCTCCCCTTCCCTTCTACTTTTTCCTTTCCCCTTTCCTTTCCTTCCCATCCCTTCCCTTCCTTCCTTCCTAACTCCATTCCATTCTTCTCTCTCTTCCTTTCCTTTCCCTTCCTTCCTTCCTCCATTCCATTCTTCTCTCTCTTCCTTTCCCTTCCATTCCCAGTTTTTTCTCTTCCCTCCCTTCTCTTCTCCCCTTCCCTTCTACTTTTTTCTTTCCCCTTTCCTTTCCTTTCCTTCCGTCCTTCCTTCCTTTCTTCCTAACTTCCTTCCATTCTTCTCTCTCTTCCCTTCCCTTCCCTTCCTTCCTTCCTCCATTCCATTCTTCTCTCTCTTCCTTTCCTTTCCCTTCCCTTCCCTTCCTTATTCCTCCATTCCATTCTTTTCTCCTTCCTTCCTTTCTCTTTCCTCTCTCTCTATTTCTCCTTCCTTCCTTCCTTCCTTCCCACCCTCCCTCTTTCATTCTCTTTCTCCTTCCTTCCTTCCTTCCTTTCCCTACCCTTTTTTCCTTCATTCCCTGTTCCTTCTCCTTTCCTCCCTTCCTTTCCTTCCTTCCACTCCCAGTTTTTCTCTTCCTTCCTTCTCTTCTCCCTTCCTTCTATTTTTCCTTTCCTTTCCTTCTCCTTCCTTCCTTCCTTCCTTCCTTCCTCCATTCCATTCTTCTCTCTCTTCCTTTCCCTTCCATTCCCAGTTTTTTCTCTTCCCTCCCTTCTCTTCTCCCCTTCCCTTCTTCTTTTTTCTTTCCCCTTTCCTTTCCTTTCCTTTCCCTCCTTCCTTCCTTCCTTTCTTCCTAACTTCCTTCCATTCTTCTCTCTCTTCCCTTCCCTTCCTTCCTTCCTCCATTCCATTCTTCTCTCTCTTCCTTTCCTTTCCCTTCCCTTCCCTTCCTTATTCCTCCATTCCATTCTTTTCTCTCTTCCTTTCCTTTCCTTCTTCTATCTTCTCTTCCCTTCCCTTCCTTATTTCTCCATTCCATTCTTCTCTCTCTTCCTTTCCTTTCCTGAAGCGGTGGCTCACTCACATAAAACTTAAGAAGACAGAAATTAAAAAAACAAGATATTAAAAAAAATACCAGTGCAATAGGATAAAGCAAAATAATAAAAAATTCTTCATATAGAATTTATCCTTTTCGGTAGAAATCGGGGCCGATTTAAAAAATAAATAAATAGCAACTCTAACCAGTGATAAGAGTAGAGTAGAGTAAGAAACAGACTATTTTTCCCCGTCAAAGGTTGAGCTTTTCTTAAGGAAATTAAAACCACCCTTTTTGTTGTTGTTGTTAAGATGGCTGGCAGGAAAATTCTGGGAATTGAAGGCCACTCATCTCGAAGTCGCTGAAGTTGAGAAACACTGCAATGACAGTAACCCAGTTATTACGTTTAAACAAAACTTATTGGCCTGCCATCCAAAAGCGTGCAAACATAGAGCAAAGTGTGAGAAAGCACGCTTTTAATCGGGTTTCTCTCTGGGCCTGTTTTCACAGACCGGCAAGTGTCGACCAACCAGCGTTGGCTCCTGCGCCATCTGAACCATGGAAGGAAAAACCTGGGAATGATGAACTGAGTCTCGTCTCCTCCTTAGGAGTTAGCCATGTTGGAAGGGTTGATTGCGTGGGTCCTGAACACTTACCTGGGCAAATATGTCAGTAACCTGAACACAGACCAGCTCTCGGTCGCTCTCCTCAAAGGTAAGGCCTCTGGATAGATTTTGGCCAAATCTTGTCGCCCGGGGTTTTCCTTCTGGCAATAAGCCAACAGCGCTTGGCCGATAATGGCCATGATGGCGCGTAAGCCCCAGGTGAAGTTTTAGATGGTCTCACCTGCTAAGCGTTGGAATTCCAGCAACATCTGGAATGCCCTAATTTCCATGTCTGACAAGCCCACAGTTTAGCATGAATGGTGGTCCCTCAACCAGCGCACAAGACTCTATCATAAAAAATAGAACAGAACAGAACAGAATAGAATAGAAGAAGAAGTAGAGCAGAGAATAGAATAGAAATAGAACAGAATAGAATAGAATAGAATAAAATAAGAAGTAGAGTAGAGAATAGAATAGAAATAGAATAGAATAGAATTTTTTTTATTGGCCAAGTGTGATTGGACACACAAGGAATTTGTCTTAGGTGCATATGCTCTCAGTGTACATAAGGAGAACAAAATGCATTCATCAAGAATAAAAAGATACAACACTTAGTGATAGTCAAGGTTACTAATATTGTGCTGGCCGAGTGACCGTGCTAAACTGTGGCTTGTTGGCTATTCATACCTCACACACTCGGTCACCAGTCGCTGAGATAAAACCTCATTGTCTGGGCTTAGAGCTCTCCGGCTAAACTCAAACGCAACGTTTTGTGGCTTTTTGTGCATGAAAGGCAGCCAGCCATTAGCTTGTCTCTTTCCCTTATCTAGATTATTCCGCGATATCAGGGCATCGTCCGAAGGATGGTTTTGTCTAGGTTTTGCTACTTTTGTCCTTTCTTTTGGCTTTCCCCCCCCCCCACACCCTTCCTTCAGGGGCTGTAGAGTTGGAGAACTTACCGCTCAAGAAGGATGCCTTGAAGGAAGTGTTGCCGTTTGAAGTGAAGGCTGGTAGGTATTTGAGAGAGACAGAGGAGAGGAAGAGAGGTGGGGGGAGCGAGATGAGAGAGGGGCTAAGGAGAGAAAGAAAGCGGGAAAGGGGAGAGAGAGGGAGGGGGAGAGAAAGAAAGGGAAGATGAAAAAGAGGAAAAGGCGGGTGGAGGGAAGAAAGGAGAGAAAGAAAAATCGAAAGAAAGGAAAGGGAAAGAGGAGAAAAAGAGAAAGATAAGGTAGGTAAGAGAGACTGGGGAGTAGAGAAAGATCAAAAGAATGAGAGGAGAGAAAGATAACAAAAGAGAAAGAGAGTAAGTGAAAGAAAGGAGAGAGAGATATAGAAAGAAAGAGAGGAGAGAAAGTGAAAGAAAACAAAAGAGAGAGGAGAGAAAGAGAGGGGAGTGAGAGAGAAAGAGAGAGGAGCCCTCCTGCACGAGGGTATCCAACCGTGGGTTCTTTTAAGACTTGTGGACTTCAGCTCCCAGAATTCCCCATGGCTGGCTGGGGAATTCTGGGAGTCGAAGTCCACCAGTCTTTAAAGTGCCCATGGTTAGAATCCCCTGCCCTGACTGGCATATTACTGGCGCCACGTTTAAGAATCTTTCCGCCCATTTTGCGTTCGGACGTGGCCTGAGACTCTTGACCCAGGCATGGGGATCACGTCGCGTTTCTCCTCCCACCGTCGCAGGATTTGTGGGCAAGATCACCTTGCAGATCCCGTTCTACCGTCCCCACATCGACCCCTGGGTGATCTCGGTCTCGAAATTGTACCTCATCGGCTCACCAGAAAAGGAGGAGGAGTTCGTGGAAGCACGCGAGAGATTGCTGGATAAGGAGAACAAGAAGGCTCTTCTCCTGGCGCTGGAAGAAAAATGGAAGGTGAGTCCATTTTCTATTTAAAATAAAATTAAAAATAATAATAATCTTGGACGATCTCTACCGTTCAGCTTTTATCGGAACCCCAAATTATTCTATTCCTATTCCTATTCCTATTTCTATTTCTATTTTTATTTATATTCTCTATTCCAGTCTAATCAATTCTAATATTAAATATTAGAATATAAATATTACCTTAATATTAAAACGGGGGGTTGAGTGTTATGAGGGTGCTTGCTTGGGTATCTGTCTTCTCTGCCAGTTCGAATCCTGCCTTTCTTCTTTTTTTAGAAAGAACGGGAGCAGATTGGAGAATCTTACTGGTATTCAGTCACCGCCTCTGTTGTCACCAAGATTGTGGAGAACATTGAAGTAAGTTGAACAGGTGGAGAGGTCCTCGTCTTGCAATCGTCATAAATGGAGTCCGTGGCCAACGGTCCGAATTTTTGATCCCCCGGCTGTGGGGATGCCACCGCGGTCGTAAGTGAAAAACAGTCCCTTTTTTAGGGACGTTGTAATTTCGAACAGTCACTAAGTGAAGTGGAACATTTAAATTTGGTCACAGGCTTGTTCCTTTGTGTGTGTGTGTGTGTGTGTGTGTGTACGCACACGCATGTGTGTTATCTCTGTGTATGGGTAGATATATACTTTCTTTCTTTTGAACAAGCAACAAAATTTCAATTTTAACGTGAACCAGTGTGATCACATTAAAAAAAAATAACTTGGGACTGTTTATGATTATTTTGATCGCGTGATCAAAATTCAGGCGCTTCGTAGCGCTCGGTTCATACTTAATGACCGTCGCAAAAGGGGCCACGCGGTCCCTGTTTTGCGACCATCTGACAAGCAAAGTCAAGGGGGACGCCCGATTCACTTATGCTCACTTCTCAACCAGGGCGATTCACTTAGCAACCGTGGCAAGAAAGCTCGCAAAAAACGGGGCAAAGCTTGCTTAACCAATGTCTCGCTTAGCAACAGGGTTTTTGGGCTCCTTGGCGGTCATAAGTCGAGGACTAACTGTGATAGCAGGATAGCATTCTTCCCGCAGCTCTGTTTGTCGATAACGTTTGCACCAACCTTCAGAAAGCAAAATTAAAAGAGAAGCCTCCCCTTGTTTTTCTCAGCTAAACATTCAAGACGTGCACCTGAGATTTGAGGATGGGGTCTCCAATCCATCCCAACCCTTTGCCTTTGGCATCTGCATCAAAAACGTATCCATGCAAAATGCCCCGGATGAACCGGTGAGTAAGCATCAAACCCCCGTTAAGCCGACCAAATAGGGGCACACAGTTGTGATAATGGCAACCTTGTCCTTTCTTTCCACCCTATACACATCCTGGTGGGTGTAGCCTCAGCGTATACCAGGCGTTGCCCTTAATGATTCAGGCTGTAACGGTAGCTCATAGAGCAACCTCAGCGCCTGCTCTGATAACTCCTATAAAACGTGGTTTGAACACAGAATTGCAATAGGGGTTAGCAGCAGCCCTTATATACCGCCTCACAGTGCTTTTACGGCCCTCTTGTAATTGCTTTCTCCAGCGACTCCCCATTGGCAGTTGCAGATGGACCGCGCCCGCCAAGAGGAACGCGATATCCCAGGAGGGCCATTGTTTTGCTGCGAGGCAGGAAGTACGGAAAGAATAACGGTTCTTAAGAATGGGGTCAAAGTGTCATTTTTTTTTCTTACTTGAAGGTGGAAGAACTAATGAAGAAAAAGCAGCTGGACATTTCCGACTTCAGCATCTACTGGGACAGTCATTGCACCCTGTGGGGAGACATGCTTCCTGGGGAGCTGCAGGTATTTCACTTCTTTCTTGACTGCCAAACACTTCTGTGCGTGCACATAGGGAACTGGAGGCTAAAACATATGATGGAACGGTTGCAGGAACTGAGCATGGCTAGGCTAGTGAAGAGAAGGACCAGGGGAGACAGGATAGCAGCCTTCCAATATTTGAGGGGCTGCCGCAGAGAGGAGGAAGGGGGTCAAGCTATTTTCCAAGGCACCTGAAGGCCAGACAAGGAATAATGGATGGAAACTGATCCAGGAGAGATTCAACCTGGAAATAAGGAGAAATTTTCTGACAGTGATAACAATCAACTTATAGATCTGAAGTTGCCTTCGGAAGTTGTGGGAGCTTCATCCCTGGAGGCTTTCAAGAAGAGACTGGACTGCCATTTGGCAGAAATGGTGTAGGGTCTCCTGCTTGGGTGGGAGGGGGTTGGACTAGATGACCTACAAGGTCCCTTCCAACTCTGTTATTCTGTTAACATCAGCAAGATTTAAAAAACAAAACCCTGAATTAACGTGATTCTGATTTCCAGGAAGCAATGGATAACAGCATGGAACGCCGGGATCACAATTACATCGTGGAGCCCGTGTGCACGTCTGCCCTCCTCAAGAGAAATTGTTCCAAGGAGCCTCTCCGGTCGCGGAACATGCCGCGCTTGGAGTTCGACATCCAGCTGGAAACAATCCCCTTGAAGCTTTCTCAGGTGGAGGAAAAAATAAAAACTCCTCTCGGAAATTGGTTTACGTTCTGCTACAGGGAGTCCCCCCACTTTGAGTGGCGTGGCCACCTAGTAGTGATGACGGTCTCCTCCCACTCGAAACGGGGAGAGTTTGATTCCTGGGTTGATATTTCTCAGGGCGCGAAGAAGAAAATATTTGCTGTGAACTCTGCATAGGCGTCAGGAAGGGCATCCGGCCAGTAAATGCTCAGCTCCATTCAGTCGCCCCCTTCCATTCCCGAATTAAGGGAATGCAGAATCGTTAAAAAAGAAAAGAAAAAAAAAGGTAGTCCTCGCTGAACAACGGTAATTGAGACTGGCAGTTGCTAAGCAACACAGTCATAAAACATGACTGGAAACCCAGATTGCCATCAATAGGGCAAATCCCTCATGGTCGCAGCAATCCGCAGCCACCATTCCTGACTTCCCGACGGCTTCCCCAGTGACTTCGCTGGCGATGACGCTTGGAAGTGCCGGTGGTCTGACTGCGGGAGGCTGCAACGCGGCTGCTGCAATCCAGTTGTCAATTACGTAGTGATGGCCGCAACTACGAAGACCCATCCTAAGTCCCCACCCCCCGCTGGGCGCCATCGTAACTTCAAATGGTCACTAAACGAGTGATTGTTAAATGAGAACCAGCATATAACCTCACGACTTCAGATGGTTCCTTCCTTGAAAAAAACTGCCAAAAAATTACGATTTTATTTGGCTTTGGCAGAAAACTACCGAACCAATGTATACATTCCCTCCCGTTGACTTTCTTCGTATAAATAGTTCTTTGGTTACAACTAACTTGCTTGTTCAGCGACCATTTGAAGTTACGTCGACACTGGAAAAATTGATTGACGGCCATTTTTCACACTTACGACCGTTGCAACATCCCCTTAGTCACCTGATCAAACTTCAGCCACTTGCTAATTGAGTCACGCTTAACGACGGTCGCAGCATCCCGGGGGGGGGGTCACACGATCCCCTTTTGCGACCTGACAAAACGGGGAAGCCAAATTCACTTCACAGCCATGTGCTAGCGATTCGCTTAACAACGGTGGCCAGGAAAGGCCATAAAATGGGGCGAAACTCCCGTAACAACTGTCTGGCTTAGCTACAGAAATTCTGGGCTCGATTCGTGGCCGTAAGTCGAGGACTATCTGTACAATGAACCTTCAGTTACCTAAAGCAAGTAATGCTTTATTTGAATGAAAAATATTGGTTTTCCTTCTGCATTGTTTTAATGCTAGGAGGCTTCTCCATCGACTGCCCTAATGAACCATTATACCTTATTTTATTCATTCAGATGCAGTACCGCCAAATTATGGACTTCCTGAAAGAATTAGATAGAAAAGAACGACAGCTCAAATTCAGGAAATGGAGACCAAAAGTCCCAGTGACCGGAAAGTACGAGTTATTTTTTCTTCGTTTATGAAATACCCTGTTCAGTTTAACTCCCTCCACAAATTTAGATAACACTTTCTAAAATAGAGGAGAAAAGCTGTGTTAATCAAGAATCTGGAGGAAATTTTCCCGATTTAATTCGATTTACAGCTCGCCAAGACTTAACGCCTTCGGCTGAAATCCATTTAGAAAAAGTGGCTACCAAACTCTTGAATTATTATTATTTTGTTCCTAAAGGGGTCGAGGAGAGATCAAAATAAATGCCTGTTTATACATAATTAGGTTTACTTTGGATACAGGCAGAGGACAAGGATTCGCATTGACAAACCTAAAATGGGTTTTTTGGGTTTGTGTAATTTGACTTTAACCAGCATTTCCCCTAAAAGAAACCCACAATCCCACAAGCCATCGCAGCTGTCTGTTATTATTTTTATTAATTTAGTAAGTTCTCAACCTTTTGTTTCAATACCCTTACTGGTCATGGGCCACCATCCCCCAAGACTTAAGATCGAAATCATAACAGTTTTTTCAAGCCTTTGTGGAGCCCCTAGCACGACGTCATGCTCCCCCTTCCCCAGGGGTCCAGAGGCCACCAGCTGAGAACGACAGATTTAGGGGGATTTCGGGGGCTTCTTTTTAATGTCCACTGTCGTGACCGAGGCCCAAGGAGTGATTACCAAACACATTTAGTCCTGAACAAACTTATTTTATTAAAACAGCTGTGAATTAATTCAGTCTCAGCTTAGTCCAACATAGATTCTTCATAAACGCTCCTTCGGCCTTATCACCAACCTTTGTTGTCTTTGGCAGCCTGCCAAAGGCTTTTCTCGGCAGAAACCCCGCAAAGTTCAAGAGACGCTGACAAGAAGCAATGGAATCAATGTTGCTTTTCTACAAACCCCCCAAGGGCTCGTTGCTGCTCTTTTAAGCCTTATGGGAGGGGCCAATCATCTCCTGGCCTTACTCCTGAGTTGTCCTTTTTGCTTCAGCTGCTCTTGCCTTCTGGCAGCTCTTCTCATGCATGCACTAGGAACAGGCTCCTCCTGTTCCTCTGCCTCTCTGCTGTCCTCCTCTGGAGGCTTCCCCATCTCTGCCTCCGATGCAGAGCCCTCATCCGGGCCTTCCCCTGACTCCAGGACTGGCCCATTGTCCTCCCCAGCCTCCTCACTGTCCGACTCGGCTGCCAGCTCCGCAGGGCTGCCGGCAGACCACAACATCCGCCTCCTTCACCCGGCCACCAAGTTGTTTCGTTTGTCTCGTTCCAGCTGTCGAGAGTGGTGGCTCTTTGCTCTAAACTCCCACCTGGCCGAGATCAGAGAGCAGAAAGAGCGTTATTCCTGGGAATTCGCATCGCACCGGGCCCGCGATGCGGTCCTGTACACGGAGCTGTACTACAAGAAGTTGAAGGAGTTGCCGCTTACGGAGGAGGAGCAGGTACTGGGAGTCGGTGACATCTTGAGTTGGCCGTGCGTGGTCGTACGCCAAGCTGTCGTGCGTGGCTGTACATCAAATATGACATGACGTGGTCGTACTTCCAGCTGCCACGCGTGGTTGTAATCTGAAAGTGCCGTCTCTGATTACAGATAGCTCTTGACTTACAACTCTCCGTTTAGTGACCGTTCAAAGTGAGCGATGGCACTGAAAAAATGACTTAGGATTGTTTTTGACATGGGCCATTGCAGCTTCCCTCTGGTCGCGGGATAAAAATTCAGGCTCTTGGTAACCGGCTCATATTTACGGCGGGTTGCAATGTCCCGGGATCGTGTGATTCCCGTTTGCCATCTTCTGATAAGTCAAAGGGGGAGACCAGATTCACTTAACAACCTCTTTACTAATGTAACAGCTGCAGTGATTCACTTAACAACCTCTTTACTAACGTAACAGCTGCAGTGATTCACTTAACAACCTCTTTACTAACGTAACAGCTGCGGCAATTCACTTAACAACTGTGGCGAGAAAGGTTGTACAACAGAGCAAAACTCACTTAACAACTGTCTCACTCAGTGACATCGATTCTGGTCTTACGTCGAGGACTGCCTGCGTTTTCTTAGCAGTTTCTCACGGTTTCCTTTCCTGCCTGCAGGAGGAAGTGGAACGCATTGAAGACGAGCAGACGTTTGAGGAGCTGAAAATCCTACGGGAAATAGTTTACAACCAGTTCCAGGAGCTGGCTGAGGTGAGTCCAAGGTGTTGGGCTAGAGGTCGATCACTAGTGAGAGAAACGCGGTGGCTCAGTGGCTTAACCGCTCTGGAGATGGTCTTGGCTCCCGCGGTTTGAGTCCCAGCACTGTGTGGCGGGGTGAGCTCCCGTCACCTGCCTCACCTTCAACCCACCTAAGCAGCTCGAAAGGACGTTCTGCGTGAGTAGATAAATAGGTACGGTGGGAAGACAAGCAGATTCCCTACTTTCCAGTTGCAGTGCCCGTTTGCAAGACAGCTTCGGTGGAGGGAGAGGGTCTCATGTAAAACTGCAGGATGTGTTGTCTAATAGAATAACAGAGTTGGAAGGGACCTTGGAGGTCTTCTAGTCCAGCCATCTGCTTAGGCAGGAAAGCCAAATGGCTTCATTTCAATGGCCATTGGGCATTCATTGGACAATATGGCTGTCCAGTCTCTTCTTAAAAACCTCCAGTGTTGGATCACCGACAACTTTTGGAGGCAAGTTGTTCCACTGATTAATTGTTGTAACTGTCAGGAAATTCCTCCTTAGTTCTAAGTTGCTTCTCTCCTTGCTTAGTTTCCACCCATTGCTTCTTGTTCTACCCTCGGGTGCTTTGGAGAACAGCCCGACTCCCTCTTCTTTGTGGGAACCCCTGAGATATTGGAAGACTGCTATCATGTCTCCCCTGGTCCTTCTTTTCATTAAACTAGCCATGCCCAGTTCCTGCAACCGTTCTTCATTATGTTTTAGCCTCCAGTCCCCTAATCATCTTTGTTGCTCAAATAGACATATATGTCTATTTGAGCTGGAATGCGTTTGCCACAAACATGGCATAATCCATGTTAATTGCATTCTTTTTTTAAAAAAACTCGGTTCACGGTGTACTTATTCTCCTACAGAGCATTAAGAAGCCCTTGTCCGATTCTCTGGATTCCGTGTCGGAGACGGAAGTGGAAGGCAGCCGGAACAGCAGCAGCGGGATGCTGCGGTACCTTCAGTCCTGGTTCCCAGGATGGGGAGGTTGGCACAGCCAGTCCCAAGAAGCGCTGGAAACCAAGACCATCGAAGGGCTCCTATCGGACGCAGCAGAAGAGTGGCGGCCGGAGGAGGTTACGGGTACGGGGAGGGGGAGGGGATGCAGTATGAGCTGAAAAATTGTGTTTCCCTGGATACAGACAACACCTAGGTGTTCTCCGAACTTAGTTATTTTCTTGCAGACGTTTCATGAGCCCATTAAGTAACATCATCAGTGCTCCGTGGGCAAACCCCTCTCTCTTCGAGCACTGATGATGTTCCCTAGCTGGGTCATGAAACATCTGCAAGAAATGCCACCAAGCTCAGAGAGCACCAAGGACCCCCAGTAGTCCTCCTCCTCCTCCTCCTCCTCCTCCTTTCCACAAACCACATTCACTTCTAGCACTGATGATATTCCCTAGTTGGGTCATGAAACGTCTGCAAGAAAACCTCCAAGCTCAGAGAGCACCCGGGATCCCACCGTCTTTTTCCTCTTCCTCCTCCTCTTTTCTGCAAACCTCACTCCCTTCTAAGCACTGATGATGCTTCCTAGTTGGGTCACGAGATGTCTGCAAGAAAACCACCAAGCTCAGAGACCACCAAGGACCCCCCAGTCCTCCTCCTCCTCCTCCTCCTTTCCACAAACCCCATTCGCTTCTAGCACTGATGATGTTCCCTAGCTAGGTCATGAAATATCTTCAAGAAATGCCACCAAGCTCAGAGAACACCAACGACCATACAAGTCAACCCACTCTTCCATTGATAATTAGTAGCTTCATAAATCAAATTAGGTTTATCTTATTTAGTAGTTTTTCTTTTAATCCCTTGGACTTTTCTTCCTCCAAACCAGGAGCTGATGACTTTTTTGATCCAGCTACTGATGTCTCCAGTATCAACACCTTCACAAAGAGGGACCACGTCCTGGTCAAACTCAACCTGTGGTTGCAAGGTGGCTCCGTCACACTGTTGCACGCAGAGAAGAGAAGTGGGCAGGGCAGCGAGAGGGCCTTCATGCAGCTGCAGTTTTCGGGTACGCGGTCCCCTTTGGCTCTTGTGGAATGGAGATTGCTCATGTATGATGCCGGCCGTACAGTATGATGGATGGGTTTGATAGAAAGAAAAGGGAGCGAGGGAAGGAGGAAAGAAGATAGGAAGGAAGATAAGGAAGATGAGAGAGAGAGAGAGAGAGAGATGATGAATAGATGAGAGAGATACAGGTAGATACAGATAGACAGATAGACGGGTGGATAGAGGGAGAGAAAGAAAGAGATGATAGAAATAGGCAGACAGCTAGAGGAGGACAAGTTGGCCGACAGACAGATCAGACATGATAGACAGATAGATGATAGATAGATAATTAGATAGATAGATAGATAGATAATTAGATAGATGATAGATAGATAGATAGATAGATAGATAATTAGATAGATAGATGATAGATAATTAGATAGATAGATGATAGATAATTAGATAGATAGATAGATAGATAGATAGATAGATAGATAGATAGATAGATAGATAGATAGATAGATAGATAGATAGATAGATGGATGGATGATAGACAGATGATACAGATGGATGGATGGAGAGAGAGAGAGAGATAATAGTAAAAAATGGAAGCAATGTTGTAACCACAGAGTAAGAGGCTAATTTACATTTTACTTATAACTGCTGCAAAAAAACCAAAAAAAACCTGGAAGTTCTTTACATCCGGATTTTCCCGTCCCTTTTCCTCCCTGCCCCTTTCTCTTGTCTGCTTCTGCCGTTGGGACCGAAGACTCAAAATACCATAAGCAGAAAGGACGCCTGGAACTTTTAATTCAAAATCCACAAAAGCCTTGTTCTGAATTGTTGGTTTCTACCCCTTTCCCCCCTTCCTCCATTAACGGGCTAAGTCGTCGTTTGCAGTGCTGAGTAAGCTTCCTCAACCCCGGTTGGGCTGGTCTTGTGTTTTTATGTACACTGAGAGCCTATGCACCAAGACAAATTCCTCGTGTGTCCAGTCACGCTTGGCCAGTAAAAAAATTCTATTCTATTCAGGCGTGACCATCTTAGCAGAAACGCTCCCACGCAGGAATTCTTCCCTTTTGAAAGTTCAGCTTGGAAGCCTCTTCCTCCGAGATTTAGCGACTGAAGGAACCATATTCCCCGTCCTCGTCTTCCCGAATCCGGTACGTTGAACTCGGTGCCCGCAGGAAGCTTTCACTGTTCCAGAATTGAAAACTTTTAAAAGGGATTGTGAACCTCATCCGTTTTCTGCCTCCGTTCACAAGGGGGAGTCCCCGAGTTACGACCACAATAGAGCCCCAGTATTTATGTCACTTAAATGTTGAGTTTTGCCCCCGTTTTACGGACTTTTCTTGCCACGGTTGTTAAGGGAGGTCTGGCTTCCCCATGGGCTTTGCTTTGTCAGAAGGTCGCCGAACGGGATCACGTGACCTCGGGACACTGCGACCATCATAAATACAAGTCAGCTGTGCCAAACGCCTAAATTTTCATCACGTGAGCACGGGGATGCTGCGGTGGTCGTAAGTGTGAAAACCGGTCACCTAATGAACTTGTAAGTCGAGGAATACCTGTATTTGCTCGATTATTATTATTCTTTTGCCTGTCTCCCAAATCGGCTTTTCCAAATTGCCTCTTTTCAGATGTTGTTGGATTACAGGTAATCCTTGATTTACAAAACCCCACTTCCTTCTAGTTCTGATGATGTTACGTATTTGGGTAATGAAACATCTGCCAGAAATGAACCAGGCTCAAAGAGCACCAAGGACCCCCACAATCCTCCTCCTCCTCCTTTTCTTCCTCTTTCTCCTCTTCCTCCTCCTCTCCCTCCTCCCCTTCCTTTCTTCCTTCCTTCCTTTCCTCCTCCTCCTCCTCCTCATCTCTGTCCTCCTCCTCTCCTTCCTTCCTTCTTTCCGCCCCCTCCATCCTCCCCTTCCTTCCTTCCTTTCCTCCTCCTCCCCTCCTTTCCTCCTTCCTTCCTTTCTTCTTTTCCTCCTCTCCCTCCCCCTCCCCCTCTCCTTCCCTCCTTCCTTCCTTCTTTCCTTCCTTGTCTCCCTCCTCTTCCTCCTCCTCTCCCTCCTCCTTCTCCTCCATCCTCCTCCTCTCCTTTCTTCCTTTCCTCCTCCTCCTCCTTCCTGCAAACCCCACTCCCTTTTGGCCTGATGATGTTCCCTAGTTGGGTCATGAAATGTCTGCAAGAAAACATCCAAGCTCAGAGAGCACCCAGGACCCCCACAGTCCTCCTCCTCCTCTTCCTCCTCCTGCCACTGATAATGTTACGTAGTTGGGTCATGAAACATCTGCCAGAAAACTCCAAAGCTCAGAGAGCACCAAGGACCCCCACAGTCCAACCCTGAGCTGTGAATATTCTCCTTTATTGATATATATTGTTTTTCTCTTTTTTCTTCTTCTTCCTAGCTAAAAGAAGTCGGCTGTGCTTCTTCCGTTAGCCTCCAGACCTCGTCTTCTGACACCAGCAACCAGAGCAGTGGTAATATTTTCATTTTTGGCCACCCTTTGCCATCTGCGGTTTCAAACAATCCAGGCACTTGTAAAATGTGAACAAGAAAAGAGAAGTTGTGTTTTGGTCTTCACAAGTATGAAGACATATGTAGTTTGTAGGTTTTTGCCTCGTTTTCAACCTCTTTGAATCGATCGATCCTCCTCTTCTTCGCTCATGGGATCTTAGAAAAAGCAAGCAAAGCACAAATCTCACGTTCCAGAAGTTAACCTGGATATGCAGGTTGATTTTTAATTTTTCAGAGCAGCTAAAATTTATTCCGGAGTTACCAGATCCCTCAATGGCATTTAAATGGGACGTCACTCGTCCGATGATGCTGGAGACTGCATATTCCTGTTTGTCCCGTTTCTTCGAGTGAATTATGTGTTTATTTTATTTTATTATTTTACTTTATTTTATCATTTCATTGCATTATTTCATTTCATTTATTTATTATTTTATTTTATTATTTTTTAAATTTTATTTGTTTTGTTTTATTTTATTTTAATTTATTTTAATTTATATTTTATTTTATTTTATTCTGTGAGTTTTGCTTTTTGCTTACTGTTTCCTCCTCTCTTTGCAGAAGATCCCGTTCCAGTCTTTGAAATGCTGTATGAGAAAAACCCGGCTCGCAGCAATTTTGAGAGGCGTTTGGAAGTCAGCACCCAACCCCTTAATATTATTTACAACCCCCAAGCCATTAAGAAAGTAGCTGACTTTTTCTACAAAGGAAGAGTCCACTCCTCAGGTGAACCTTTCTAGTCTATTTCTTTTCCCATCTCTCTTTTTTTCCCCTTATATTTTTTAATTACATTTTGTTTACAAATGTACATAAAATTACATTATATAGCCTTTTGGGAAAAGTGTATTTTTGAGGTTTGATGGCTAATAACACCACTTTTTTGGGGGGGATTTTCAAGATAATCCTATTCCACTGCTGGAATAATGGCCTGGGAATAGCCTAGACCTTCACTCAATTGAAAATCTATGAAATTTGTGGGTCAGAAGCGACCCAGCAATAAAACCCAGTTAATAGAAGCCATCCTTCAATCTTGGTTTCACATTTCAACTACGGTTGAAATTTTCCTAAGAATGAAACAGCCAAGCAACTGTTGCTTCCATGATTTGCTGTGGAAATTTTAAGGGTTCTCCTTGATCCCTTTCCATCCGTTGCTTCTTGGACCAACATCAATGTCTTTTTTGGGGGGGGGTGACCCTTAATTTAGGTTTCGGATGTCAGTCTGAGCTGGAGCTGAGAGTGGCTGAAGCTGCCCGAAGACAATACAACAGGCTCAAGATGCAAACCAAAGCTGAAATACGCCAGACCATTGACCGACTGCTTGTCGGGGATTTTATTGTGAGTGGGCTTTGGGTTGTTGTGTGTGTGTGTATGAGATAGAGAGAGAGTTATAACATGGTCGTGTCTTTACATTAACCCCGCACAAAATCTCATTTTACATCTTTTACATCTAATGAAGGCAACTCCGTATAACTGCTGTGTTATTAAAATCAACAATTCCAATTAAAATTGGTGCCTTTGGTATGTCCTTTGTGTTATCTAGGAAATAGACACAGTTGCCTGCTGGTAAACCTGTTTCTAGATTTGCTTTTATGGTTATGATTCTAGGTGTGTGCTTTTAAATTTTAGGTTTATACTCAAGAGAGTCATTTTGACTGTATGAAAAATAATCAAAGTTTGCTTCTTCTTTTTCTTTTTTTTTTAGGAGGAAAGCAAGCGTTGGTCAATTTGCCTTGATATCTCTGCCCCTCAGGTGATCTTCCCGGACGACTTCAAATTTTCAGACCCTGTTTTAGTCGTCATTGACTTGGGCAGAATGCTGCTCACTAATTCCCAAGGTGGGAGCTCTTAATTTATGTCTTGAATTTCTCTAGAAAGAGTTTGCTATCAAGGACTCTGTGCGGAACGGGACAACTCGCTATGGCCGACTTTGCCGCAGGATAACCCACCACAAGACAGCTCGCTGCGAGACAATTCAACAATTCAGTTTAATTATTTAGAATAATTAAAGCAGTATTTTAATTGTTGTCATTCGCACTTTGACATCCTTTCCTTAATGATTCTATTCCACCAGTTCTTTGATGTTAGTGTCACTCTTGTCCTGCAGTGAGTTTGGCGTGGTGAGTTGGCTGCAATGAATTGGCTATCGCGAGTTGGCCATGCCATGGTGAGTTGACCATGGCGAATTGACCATGGAGACTTAGCCCTAGTCAGTTGACCATGGAGTCTTGGCCATAGTCAGTTGGCCATGGTGAGTTGACCGTGATGAATTGACCATGGAGACTTGGCCATGGTGAATTGACCATGGAGACTTGGCCATGGTGAGTTGACCGTGGTGAATTGACTGTGGAGACTTGGCCATGGCGAGTTGGCCATGGTAAGTTGACCGTGGCCTATTGACCATGGAGACTTGGCCATGGTGAGTTGGCCATAGTCAGTTGGCTATGGTGAGTTGACCGTGGTGAATTGGCCATGGTGAGTTGACTGCGTTGAATTGACCATGAAGACTTGGCCCTGGAGACTTAGCCATAGTCATTTGACCATGTAGAGTTGGCCATAGTTAGTTGGTCATGGTGAGCTGGCCATGCCAAGTTGACTGTGGCAAGTTGTCGTAGTCCAATGTCATAGTCCACACAAAGTGTGTGTTTATGAAAGATCATGTGGCTGATTCCTTTCCCTCGTTTTCTAGAGGAGCACAGAAAGAAGAGTCCAGATGGCCCATCCCTAGAGCTGAGCGATTTCAGCGATGATGAATACAAGACCCCTCTTGCCACCCCTCCCAACAGCCCACCACCTGAACTCAACCCCACCGGAGAGGACAAAAGCAACGAAGAGTTTCCGGGTGTAGAAATCAGCGAAGAGCAACTCCAGGCCCACTTGATGAGCAAAAAAATGTACGAGACCTACACTTTGTCCTTCATGGATCTTCAGATCATGGTGGGACGGGTGAAAGACAACTGGAAATACGCCCAGGACATCGACGTGGGCCCAACTCACGTGGTGGAGAAATTTAACGTCCATTTGCAACTGGAACGCCGGCTGATCTACACTTCGGACCCCAAATACCCCGGAGCTGTCCTGTCGGGGAACTTGCCCGATTTGAAAATACACATCAACGAAGACAAAATCGTGGCCTTGAACAATTGTTTCAGCAGGCTAAGCACCCCTGACCCGGAAACCTCGCAAATCGGGAAAGGGGCTCCTTTACCGAGCTTGGAACAACGCGGAAGCCTGCACAATTCCGTGGTGAACTTAACCCAGAGTGTCATCTTGGTGGAGCAACACACCAAAGAAGTGCTGGTAGAATCTCAGCTGCTCCTGGCGGAGTTCCGGGTGAACTGCATGCAGCTGGCCGTGGAGAGCAACGGGCGCTACATCTCGGTGCTGAAGGTTTTCGGCACCAACGCTCACTTCGTGAAGAGGCCGTACGACGTCGAGGTCTCCCTCACGGTTCACGGCTTGCTCTTGGTCGACACGATGCAGACCTACGGCTCCGATTTCGACCTCTTGATGGCGTCGCACAAGAACCTCAGCTTCGACCCCCCGACGGGAAGCCTACGAGACAGCAAAGCCCAGTCCCCCGTTAACGGCCTCAGCGAGACCCTGCTCGTCGGGGACGCCTCCCTCGCCGAGAAATGCACCCTGGCCTCCAAGAGACTCTCGGGCACGTCTTCGAAGCGGGACGAATCCTTAATCAAACTGGAATACCAGTTTGTCACTGCCGAGTGCCCTTCCATGAACCTGGATAGCTCCCTCCAGGTGCTAACTGTCCAAATGAACAACCTGGACATCATCCTCAACCCTGAGACCATCGTCGAACTGATCGGCTTCCTCCAGAAGTCCTTCCCGAAGGAGAAGGATGACGGGAGCCCTCAGCCGCTGGCGACCGACGCCGAAAAGACCCTCGGCGAGTGGGAGAATTTCCAATCCACCCATGCCCAAAGCATCGAAGTGGCCGTGGAGATCCACTGGCTGAACGTCCTCTTACTTAGGACGGTCACCTTAGTCAACCGAGAGAAATTCGGCCGGAAGATCGCCACGGCGAGCATCGGAGGCACCAAGGTCAACGTCTCCATGGGCAGCAGGCTAGAGGTCAACGGCTCCCTGGGCTGCCTCCATCTTATGGACCTGACCCAGGACAACGTGAAAAACCAGTACGTGGTCAGCATCGGCAACACAGAGCGGTACGAGAGCCTGATCCGCGATGTGGATTGCACCAGGCCCGTGGTCCCACAGTTCGAGGACGCCAGCAGCCTTCCCGACGCCCTCTGCTTCACCTTCCTTGAACAGTCCACCGCAGAGTGCTCCCTCCTCCTGCAGATGGCCTCCCTGCACTACAACCACTCCGCCAAATTCCTCAAGGAGATTGCGTTGTCGCTGGACGAGCTGGAGGAGAATTTCCGCGGCATGCTGAAGAGCGCGGCCAGCAAAGTGACCACCGTCCTGGCCACCAAGACGGCGGAATACAGCGAGATGGTGTCTCTGTTCGACACGGCGCCCAGGTCTAGAGACCCCTTCAACCTGGAACACGACGAAGGGGAAGAGCCGGCTCCGGTGTACCCCAAAATGGAAACCATCAAGCTGGTCTTGAACGTGAAGATCGAATCGCCCGTGGTCTCCATCCCTCGTAAGCCGGGCAGTCCCGAACTCTTGGTTGGTCATTTAGGACAAATATCCATTCAGAACTTTGTGACGGGAGAAGACAACCTGAGGAGCGACAGCCTGCAGGTCGAAATCAGAGATATCAAGATGTATTCTCTCAATTGCAGCCACTTGGCGGGCAAAAAGGACTCGCCTTCGGAGGCGTCCCCCGCACTGGCTTCCCCAGCATCGGGCTTCCCCAGCTGCGGCTACCAGGAAGAGTCTCAATTCACCCGCCACGATTTTTTCGAATCTTTACATAAAGGCCAAGGTGAGGTGGTGGTGGTGGGAAAAACTCTGGGTGTTTTTGCAGCTTCCGGTCACGGAATTACAAATCGATTTTATTTATTTATTTATTTGTCAAACACAACAATATATATAAGTATAAGCATGAGATAACCATACGAATTGGATACAATCAAAGGGAACATTAGGACAGGAACGGTAGGCACGCTGGTGCCCTTACAGACCTCTTAGGAATGGGGTGAGGTGAACAGTAGATAGTTTTTGGTTAAAGCTTTGGGGATTTTGGGAAGAGACCACAGAGTCAGGTAGTGCATTAACAACTCTGTTAGTGAAGTCATATTTTCTACAATCAAGATTGGAGCGGTTCACATTAAGTTTAAATCTATTGTGTGCTCGTGTATTGTTGTGATTGAAGCTGAAGTAGTCTTCAACAGGAAGGACATTGTAACAGATGATTTTATGAGTTATACTCAGGTCATGCCGAAGGCGGCGGAGTTCTAAATTTTCTAAACCCAGGATTTCAAATCTGGTGGCATAAGGTATTTTGTTGTGATCAGAGGAGCGGAGAACTTTTCTTGTAAAATTTTTCTGGACACGTTCAGTTGTATTGATGTCTGAAATGAGGTGTGGGTTCCAGACAGGCGAGCTGTATTCGAGAATTGGTCTAGCAAACGTTTTGTATGCTCTGGTTAGTAGTGTAATCTTTCTGGAGAAGAAGCTATGCAAGATTAAGTTTACAACAGTTTGGGAACAAACTGTTTTCTTGTGTCTAGTTGTTCTGGTGTGCAGTGCTCTATAGTCGTTTTGAGGGTAGGAGTTGAAACAATTTATGTCCAGGATGTGAGGGGTCTGTAAATACTTTCACAGCCCTCTTTTTGACTTGTGCAGTATACAGGTCCTCAATGGAAGGCAGGTTGGTAGCCATGGTTTTTTCAACAACTAAAAAGAAAGAAAGAAGTCTAGTGGCCACGACTCAAGACGTCCAGTCTTTGAAGATAGGTGGACTTTAAACTTCCAGAATTCCTCCAGCCGGTACAATTCCCGCTGCTGAAATCCGCACACACTTTAAAGTCCCTTTGGTTGAGAAACAACCTCTGGTGGCTCAGACTGCTAAGACAGTCTGTTATTAACACAGCTGCTTGCAGTTACTGCAAGTTCAAGCCCCACCAGGCCCAAGGTTGACTCAGCCTTCCATCCTTTATAAGGTAGGTAAAATGAGGACCCAGATTGTTGGGGGCAATAAAAGTTGACTTTGTATATAAATATACAAATGGATGAAGACTATTGCTTGACATAGTGTAAGCTACCCTGAGTCTTCGGAGAAGGGCGGGATATAAATGCAAATTTAAAAAAAAAAGAGTTTCGAACGATTTCACCCGAGTGAGTCCCTTCCCTTTCAGCGTTCCACATCCTGAATAATGCCACCATCCAGTTCATCCTGGAGAAGGTCCCCATTGAGCCCAGCGCGGAGCTGGCCTTCTCCCCGAGCGACAGTGTCAACATTTCAAGCCTGATGAGGATCGAAGGGAAGTTCGTCAACCCCCTGCAGGTAAAATTTTTAAATTTTTAAATTTTTTTAAATTTATGGGTTTTAATTGGGTTTTTATTATTTATTCTAAATTTTTAATTTCGGCCCAATTGAATAAGTTTTTTAATTGTATTTTAATTGTGTTTATATTGTAACATTATTGTGTATTTTATTTGGCTGTGAACCACCCTGAGTCCTTCGGGAGAAGGGCGGTATAGAAATTTAAATAATAAATAAATAAATAATAAATAAATAAATAAAATGCGCCTTCAAAATAAATCTTTTGTCTTTTCCGCAACTCGAACCTTCCACCTATACTCTCCGCACACTACAGTATAGTTTGCTACACTGTAAGCTGTACCGCTGCCGGTGTTTTGCGGTGGCGGGAATCGTATTTGCACAATAATTGGAAGAATGGGGACACACCTACAGTTAAGGGAATCGTGTAGTTGATAACTCAGTCACACACCGTTGTTAAGTGAATCCAGCTCCCCCCGTTGACTCGGATCGTCAGAAGGTCGCAAAAAGGGGTATCGTGTGACCCCGAGGCAATACGGCCGTCATAAAAACGAACTGAATTTTGATCATGTGACCACCTGGATGCCGCGACGACGATCGTAATTTTCCAGTGCTGCTGTAGCTTCGAACGGTCACTTAAACGAACATAAGTCAAGGTCTACCTGTTGTTGTTATTGTTTGTCATTTAATGACCCCATAATCCCTTGTGGGGGGTGGAGTCTGGGCAACTGAATGGGGCTAGCGGAGTCTTGAATGGCCGGATGCCCTTCCTGTTGCCGATGCAGAGTTTTGTTCGGCAGATATATTTCTCGGTGTGCCCAGAGAGAGAAATATCTGCCTCTACCTAGGATCGAACTCACAGCCACCCAATTGTGAGGTGAGAACCCCACCTCTAGGCCACCGCACCTCAAGTCGAGGTCTACCCATATCGGAATGTTCTTCCTCCTTATCAACTTTAAGCGGGGTTTATAAACATGAAGGATAAATCAGATATCCCCCCAAAATTCAAAGCACTCACCTTGTCCCTTTTTCCAACCCACGCAGGTGATTTTGGCCAAGCACGTCTACGAGCAGCTGATGCAGACCCTGGACAACCTGGTGTGCAACGAGGACCTGACCAAGCCTCCGTCCACCTTCCCGTCCTCCACTTATTCCAGCTTGGCTTCTCCTTCGGCTTCCCTCCGCAGCCTAAGCGCCGATTTTTCCTCCGGCCGCAAGGAGAACGGCTTCTTCACCCACTCTACCTATTCCGACACCAAAGGCCCGCCGGTCCAGGAAGCCTCCCGATCTTTCACTCAGATCCAAGCCACGTTTCACATCGCCCAGCTGCAGGTCCAGCTCAGCGGCGACCTGACCCTGGGGGCCCAAGGCCTGGTCAGCTTAACCTTTCAGGATTTCGACGTGGAGTTCTCCAAGGACCACCCTCACACTCTGTCCATCCAGACCGCCTTACGTTCTCTGCTGATGGAAGACCTCCTGGTGAAGGACCCCGACTCCCCGTACAGAAACCTCATGGTGTCCCACGGGGCCCCCAAACCTTCCAACCTGGCCCACAAGGAATACCTCTCCCAATCCTGCCCTCTGGTCTCCAACGTAGAGTACCCGGACATGCCCCGTTCTCTGCCCTCCCACATGGAGGAAGCCCCCAACGTCTTCCAGTTCTACCAGCGTCCTTCTTGCCTCTCTCAGCCGAAGCACCGCGAAGGGGCCGAGGAGGGCTGCCCGCTGACCCCGCCGCCTTCTCCCACCGCCAGAGAGCTGACCGCGCCCTCCGGAAGGAGCGACTTCGACGATTCGCTGGTGCACATCAACGTCCTCCTGGTGGACAGGAAACACCCAGAGTTTGCCTCGCGCTATGACAGGATCAACCGCAGCGTGGACATCGACTTCAACTGCTTGGACGTCCTGATCACCCTGCAGACTTGGGTGGTGATCCTGGATTTCTTCGGCATCGGATCCACGGCCGAGAATCACGGCGTCAAGCTGACGCCGAGCGGGGACATCCAGCAGGCCACGAAATCGGAGTTAAATCCCTTGCCGGACGACGAGGCGCAGGAGGAGTCCGTAAATTCCAAACTGGATATGAAGGTAGGTAGGAGAGAGATTATCTGACACCGTTCCTAAATGCAGGCAGCCCTTGACGTACGGCCACAATCGAGCCCAAAATTTCATCTCACCGAGTTTAAATTTAAATTTCCATTTATATCCCGCCCTTCTCCGAAGACTTACACTATGTCAAGCAATAGTCTTCATCCCTTTGTATATTACATACAAAGTCAACTTTTATTGCCCCCAACAATCTGGGTCCTCATTTTACCTACCTTATAAAGGATGGAAGGCTGAGTCAACCTTGGGCCTGGTGGGGCTTGAACCTGCAGTAATTGCAAGCAGCTGCTGTTAATAACAGACTGTCTTACCAGTCTGAGCCACAGAGGCCCAGTATGCCACAGAGTTGCAGTATCTCCATCCGTCTCGTGATTTACGTCCAGATGCTTGGCAGCTGACTCACATTTATGTGTCGGCGTCCTGAGGTCACGCAGTCCCTTGTTGCCACCTTCCAAAGACGAGAGTCAATGGGAAAAACCAGATTCAAAGAAAGGAGGAGAAGGAAGGAGGAGGAGGAGGAGGAGAAGAAGAGGAAGAGGAGGAGGGGGAGGAAAGGAAGAAGAAGAAGAGGAGGAGGAGGAGTTGTAGATCAAGAGGGAGGGAGGGAGGAGGAGGAAGAGGAGAAAAAGAAGAGAAGAAGAAGAAGAGCATTTGTAGATCGAGAGGGAGAGACGAGGAGGAGGAATTGACTTAACCAACGTGAAGAGAAGTCGTAAAGTAGAGCAAGACTCACTGAACGTCTTTCTCACTTGGCAAGATATATTTTGGGCTCAATTACGGTCGTAAATCGAGGACTACCTGTCCTAGATTGGTAATATTTTTTTTTTAAAGAGGATCTTGATCTGATGAAGATTCTTTCTGCTTAAACAGGTCCACTCCCTCTCCATGGTGCTGAATAAGGCAACCAACGAACTGGCCAAAGCCAACATATCCAAACTCGTCACTCACCTGGAGACGACAGGTGAGTCTCAATTACCTGCAAGGTGTGTGAGTTTGTCAACTCAGTCATCCTTGAGGAGGGGGGCGTGGCGTAAAAATCGCTCTTCTTTAAGCAAGTGGTTTCCCTACATCAAAAATGGGAGTGGGTGGGATTGAAATTTAAAATGCCAACAGCAAAAGAAATGAGATTCAGATCTCTCTCTTAACTTTATTCTGCGTCCAACTTCAGAATGGAAAAATTTGGCCTGATAATAACGATAGCCTGGCCAGAGGTGGGCTCTTTTAAGGCACAACCACCATAATGTTGATTTTAGGCAGTAAAACCACAGGAGTTTAAAACTTAAAACTTTACTGGACGAAAATACATACGTGGTTAGACAAAAACAAGAAAGCAACATATAGACTTAAAGCCAGAAATATTCTTGTCAGGCATAATATCAGCAAAAATACAATAAAGGGAATACATATTTAATAGTATATGTCTTGGCAGCAGCAACAATTGTGTTTGCCAGGTATTGGAAAAAGGAGGACATTTTTCAGTCAAATCAGTCAACCGAACATTTAAAAATGCATCACAGATATTATTAACTGGCGCTGATGGTTGATACGGGTTGCTGCCATCATCATCATTATTATTAAATTATATTAAATTGACCCAGACAATACACTATTCATTAAGAGCTTATGTACACCAAAGAAAATGTATAAATAATTAAAAAAAAAAAATCTTTATCGTGTTGGAGAACAGAGGCCAAATGTGTTTTAGGCCACGAATCCCAGTGGAGCAAACCTCATCTTCACGTGGCCTGTTTTAACCGTGGCTCAGTTGACCTTTTCAATCTTGCAGAAGGGGATTTGACCGTCCGGGGAAGCATCGGGAGTTTATCCCTGAGCGACCTCACCTCCCACGGAGAGCTGTACCGGGAACGCTTCACGACCAGTGGGGAGGAAGCCCTCATCTTCCACGTCCACAAGTAGGTGGCGGAATCTCGTTTTGTTACCTGGGACTACTGAGGGGTTTCGTGTTGGTTGGTTTGTTTGTTTTTCAACCTTTTGATCCCATTTTGCCTAATAGATGAATTGGGATGGGTGGGTGTGACAGCTGGTGGCTCAGGAAACAAGCCAAGGAGTATCTTGATTTTGGAGATATCTTGGAGGCTAATAATTACCTGCTATTTTCTGAGCATCTGTGGCATATCCTGATGGGAACAAGCCTTCCTTCCTTCTTCCCTCCCTCCCCTCCCTCCCATCTTCCTTCCTTCTCTACTTCCTTCCTTCCCTCCCTCCCTCTTTCCTTCCTTCCCTTCTCCCATCTCATTCCTTCTTTCCTTCCCTCCCTCCCATCTTCCTTCCTTCTTTCCCTACTTCCTTCCTCCCATCTCCTTCCTTCTTTCCTTCCTTCCTTCCTTCTCTTCCACCCTATTTCCCTCCTTCCCTCCCTCCCTCCCATCTCCTTCCTATTTCCCTCCCTCCCATCTCTTTCCCTTTCCTTCTTTCCTTCCCAAATGCAGTCCACACACCCCATATATCTCCTCCTCCGCCTCCTGGGCTTAATCTTTGCATCCACTTTTCCTTCTTCTGAAGGCAGGGAAAATTACTAACCGGCTCCAAATCTCTTGGCCTTTGCCTTGCCGACACGGCATCCGCTCTTTGGTCTGTTCTGACCATAAATCCTGTTGGGTTAAAAAGAGAAGCATGTTGATTGTCTCATTCCCCCCTCCCACCTCCCCAGGTACGGCCTGCCGGACTCCTCCCTTCAAAGAGAGTGTGACATGCGGGTCAGCCTGCGGATGGCTTCGGTGCAGTACATCCACACCCAGCGCTTCCAAGCGGAGGTCATCTCCTTCATCCAACATTTTACACAACTGCAGGACGTCCTGGGCCGTCAGAGGGCGGCCGTGGAGGGGCAAACGGTGTGTAGCACATGGCGCATTCCCCCGCACACGAACATGGCTAGGAGATCTCAGTGACTTAAGGAGCAGCAGGGGCTTCCTTTTATCTAAAGGTCCCTGGGATGTTTGCCGGGGGGGGATGGGGGTGTTAGAGACTCTTATTAAAATCTGTGCCGAGGCCTTTCAGGTTGCCAAATTAAGTCCATAACAGCCAATTCGTCTTCTCGTAATGAGAAATGACTAAAACCACCACAGTTCTTAAACTTGGTAACATTTTTGCCCATCTCAAAATTCCTGTCTCAGTTGACTCTTAATTGAACACACACACACGTCTCGGTGTTAATGGAAGATGGGGAACACAAACACCTGTGACCCCAGGACACCACAAACGGCCGTAGGCGTTGCCAGGCATGGGACGTACAGACCTGTAGGCCTCAGGGGTGGGCCCATCCATCGGAACTTTGGATCTGGTAGATTGTAACTTCGAGCGATCCTTAAGCGGCCGGTTGTAAGTCAAGAACGATGTGTAATATAAAATCAAGCTTCGTTTTATGTTTGAGTCTTCCTCTTTATATTCTCACTGAAATACCCCAAACTGCAAATTTCCAAAAGGCAGATGGGCTTTCTGGCATTTTGCCAGGTTACTTTTAATTAGGTTTAGTTTAATTTAGTTTTGGGTTAGGTTAGGTTAGGTTAGGTTTAGTTCTGGTTTAGTTATAATTTTAGTTTGTTTTTTTAGGTTTAGTTAAGGTTTAGTTTACTTTGAGTTGAGTTTTAGTTTTAGTTCAGTTTAGGTTTGGTTTAGTTTAGGTTTAGTTAAGGTTTAGTTTACTTTGAGTTGAGTTTTAGTTTTTAAAACTGGACTAGCCTGATTTTTATTTTTATTGGATGGGTTTTTAAAATTTTGTTATTTTACGGGGGAGTACGTTTTTTAACATTTTGGGCATTTAAATTAGTTTTTAAGGGATGTTTTTAATTATTGTGTGTATTTATATTTTATCTGCCTGTTCACCGCCCTGAGTCCTTCGGGAGAAGGGCGGTATACAAATTAAAATATTATTATTATTATTATTATTAATTCAGTTTAGTTTCAGTTCAGTTTAGGTTTAGTTCAGTTTAGTTGTAGTTTAGGTTTAGTTCAGCTTAGTTTAATTAAGTTTTAGTTTACTTTGAGTTGAGTTTTAGTTTTTGTTCAGTTTAGGTTTAGTTCAGTTTAGGTTTAGTTCAGTTTTAGTTTACTTTGAGTTGAGTTTTAATTCAGTTTAGCTTTATTTTTAGTTTATAGTTTCAAAGAAAACCCCCAAGAAAGTCCAGTTGCCTCTTGAAAAAGCCCGTTTGGGACAACCACAATCTGGATGTCCCTCCTTGAGATAGCTTCAAAAGCCACCAATGACCCGATAGAGCTTTTTATTAAAACCTCCTTCCTTCCTTCCATCCTTCAGGTGAGAGACCAGGCCCAGCGAGCAGCCAGAATCCTTCTGGACATCGAAGCTGGTGCTCCCGTCCTCCTTATTCCCGAAAGCTCCAGATCCAGCCAGCTAATCGTAGCCAATCTGGGGAAACTCAAAATCAAGAACCGCTTCCTGGTGGCCGGCGCTTCCGCTACGTTCTCACTCAAGGATAAGGTGAGCCGTCGCGACGTTTCCGTTTCTCGAAAGCGTTGTGGCCCTTTTAGGAAAAGCCGTAAAAAAAATGACCCGCGTGTAATTTTTCTCCCGTTTTTACCTTCTTTCCTTCGGAGGATTCGATTTTGCAAGGCAAGGTGTGCAAGGATCCTGTTTTATGGGAGGTATTTAACCTATCTGTCTCCGTTGTTCGAGCTGAGAACTTTTGGGGAATTCTGCGGATCCCTCTTAAATATAATATAAAATATAAGAGGGACGCGGTGGCTCAGTGGCTAAGACGCTGAGCTTGTCGATCGAAAGGTCGGCAGTTCAGCGGTTCGAATCCCTAGTGCCGCGTTACGGGGTGAGCCCCCGTGACTTGTCCCAGCTTCTGCCACCCTAGCAGTTCGAAAGCAGGTTAAAAAAAATGCAAGTAGAAAAAATAGGGACCACCTTTGGTGGGAAGGGAAGAGCGTTCGATGCGCCTTTGGCGTTGAGTCATGCCGGCCACATAACCACGGAGACGTCTTCGGAGAGCGCTGGTTTCTTCCGCTTTGAAACGGAGTTGAGCACTGCCCCCTAGAGTCGGGAACGACTAGCACATATGTGTCAAAATTCCAAAATTTAAAATTCTTAAAAGCTGCAGAATTCCAAAAAAAAAAAAAGACTAGTCTTAGAATTTGGTTTGCTGTGCTCGTATGCCGTGCCTTTAAGAATTTTTTTTTTTACAAAGGATAAATATAAAAGCTTAATTCCAAATTGCATGCTGTTCAGCCACCCGTGAATTCCCTTGGCATGATCTCTTCTTGATTTGTGAGATGAGCTGTTTTTTGGAAAAGATTCCCGTTAACAGAAACCAATTCTGCTTCTTCTCTTGCTATTGTTAGATTCTGTTTGGAGTCGGCAACACCTAGAAAAAATGGAAATACTTTTGTGGATTTATTGATTTTTGGTGGGTGGGTGGGCTATAGCAGGGGTCTCCAACCTTGGCAACTTTAAGACTTGTGGACTTCAACTCCCAGAATCCCTCAGCCAGCAAACCTGGCTGAGGAATTCTGGGAGTTGAAGTCCACAAGTCTTAAAGTTGCCGAGGTTGGAGACCTTTGGGCTATAGGATAGGTTTGCAGAACAGCCTTGCTGTGAAGACTCAATTTTTTTTACAAAAAACCAAATTGCTAATTTATGCAGTCCCTTTTAATTAGGATCCTGTTCTATTTTCCTCACCACTGGGAACCCCAAAGCATAATGTGAAGAAAACTCCAAGTGGCAATGAATCCAAGAAGGCCCCCCATTTCTCGGAAGGTTTGCCCACAAAAGAATCATCTTCCGGACCGATTCTCAGCAGTCAGAAAAACGAGCGCGCCACAGAAATTGGGGCAAACCCGACCCCATCCTCTCCTTTGTTGTCGTCGGATAAACCTGGTAAGTGAGGGAGCTGCTACTCCAGAGGGTCTCCTTCCTCCTCTCTCTGTTGGATCAATTCTGTGTGGGTCCTGCTAATAATTAATACGGGTGGCTCTCAAGAAATTATCTGTGAGGTCTTCAGTGGTCTCTGAGCTTGGTTGTTTTCTTGCAGACCTTTCACGACCCATCTAGGTAACATCACCAGTGTTAGAAAGAAGTGGTCTTTGCAGGGGGAAGCGGGAGGACAGTGAATTTGGCATCCTTGGTGCTCTCTGAGCTTGATTGTTTTCTTGTAGGCGTTTCATGACCCAGCTGATGGTCATCAGTGCTAGAAAGGATTGGTGTTTTTAGGGGAGAAGAGAAATTGGGGGACCCTGTTGTGCTCCGAGCTTGGTGGTTTCCTTCCAGACGTTTCATGACCCAACTAGGGAACATCATCAGTGCTAGAAAGGAGCGGGTTTTGCAAGGAGGAGGAGAAGGAGACAGAGGAGAAGGGGAAGAGGGAAGAGGAGGAGGAAGACTATGGGGTCTTAAATTATGTAGAACGTAAAGGCTGTATGTTTGTGTTTTTATTTTTAATAGTTATAACGTACGCCAAAGACGGCATTTAATTTCGTTGTGCCATGGGCAATGACAATAAAGTAAACTAAATTAAATTAAAACTTAAGCCTGCTCTTTTGCAGAGGAACAGGCCTGCCTGCTGGACTGCATCACGGTTGATCTGCAGGACATGGACATCTTCGCCGCGGAACGATACTCCCGCGAATATTCCCAGCCCGTCCAAGACGCTTCGGTGGATTTGACCTTCCCGTCTTTCGTCATTCGGCAGGCGGGAGGCAGCCTCCTAACAGAACCTTTCAGGCTGAAATTGCAAGTGAAGAGAAACTTGGACAGGTGAGTTTGCGCCTTTGTGTGGCATTGCCACGGTCACCTCTGGTCTGCTTCCAGGTTGGGGACGAGTCCAGATTAGGCGAAACCTGGTGCCAACCCTGAAGTTTACTTTAGTTTATTGTCCTGGCACCTCGCACAACGAAATTAAATGCCATCTTCAGTGTACATCACACATAAGAAAAACTATAAAAAAAAAATAAAACCCGAAACACACATCCTTCACATTCTATACCAGCGGTCACCAACGGGTGGTCCGTGACAAAATTTTGGTGGTCCGCAGAAAAATTATTGGCATTTTTTATATTGCACTAAATCAGGGGTCCTCCAACTACGAGATGGGGGACAAACTCAACCCAACCGACGTCTCGCTTAGTGGCAGGAATTTGGGGTTATGGCCATACGACAGGCTACCTATACTTCCCTTGTGTTGCCCTATGATGGTTGCGCCACGAAGGTGGTGTGTATTATTATTATTTTTTTCCCCCATTCAGGGAGATCAGCCACGCCGTGCCGGATATCTCGGTCCACGGCATCGTCTCTTCGGTCCACTGCTCTCTGGACCTGAATAAATACAAGCTGGTTCGGGGTCTCCTGGAGAACAATTTGGGGGAACCCGTGGAGGAGTTCATACGGCCCTACGACTTGCAGGACCCAAGAATACATGTGAGATGGTATTTCGTTTCGGTTCCGGTTTGTTTTGTGTGTTTTGTTTTGTTTTTGCAATTGCGTGTCTTAATTCCAGTTCAGCGGTCCCTGGAGGTCATCCGTACGTGCAGCTCAGAATAACCAGGGGTGTGATTTTGGGTCCTGGGTGCCGAAAGGGTTAAAACAGAAACAACCATGAAAAGAGGCTGAAAGGTTTGGGGGTACCTGCTGGGAAATGTCATCATTATATTACGGAGATCTTTAAAAAGAATTTTTTTTTTAAAGTTCAGCTGCCCAGTGAAAGTAAGCAGCTGGTCCCTGTGTTAGTTCTTCATTTATTTCCTTCTTTCTTCCTTCCCTCTCTCTTCTCCTTCCTTCTCTCCTTCTTCCCTGTCTCTCCTTTCTCCCTCCCTCCTTTTCTTCTTCCCTCCATCTATACATCTTCTCTCCCTCCCCTTCTCTTCTTCCTTCTCTCCTTTTCCCTCCCTCCCTTTCTTCTTTCTTCCATCTATACTTCCTCTCTCCCTCCCCTTTCTCGTCTTCCTTTCTCCTTCTCTCCTCCCTCCCCTTCTCTTCCTGTTCTCCTTTCTCCCTCCCTCCCTTTCTTCTTCCCTCCATCTATACTTCTTCTCTCCCTCCCCTTCTCTTCTTCCTGTTCTCCTTTCTCCCTCCCTCCCTTTCTTCTTCCCTCTGTCTGTACTTTCTTCCTCCCTTCTTTTCTTCCTCTTCCTCTCTCTCCCTCTCCCCTTTTTTTCTTCCTTCTCTCCCTCCCTCCTTCAGCTTCTCTTCTGCCTTCTCTCCTTCCTTCCCTCCTTCCCTTGTATAAAACCTGCAAAAGGAAAATTGAGGGCTGCTTAATGTGTCAGCTGGACTTTGGAATTGCTTCTCCATCTGGAATTAAAGCAAAGCCGGGAATTAAAACTGGTGTCAAAGTTTTATGTTAAAGAGTTGTATGTTTTTCTTTCTTTCTTCCAGACGGTGCTGAGTGGCGAGGTTTACACCTGCCTGTCCTTCCTCATCGACATGGTCAACGTGAGTCTGGAACTGACCAGCCCTCAGCCCAAGCAAGGCTCCCTGGCCAGGTACGGTCACTCTCCCTCTCATGGATCTTAGCACAGCTTTGCTTTCCGGGAATAAACCTGCCGCAGCTCCAGGACTACATGGGGAAATAGGCAGCATTGTAGTTAAACAGACTATGGCTGTGGTAATGTAAGGAAGGCAAATACACATTTTTCCAGAATAAAATAATATAAATGTAGCAAATACATTGGACAGCACTGTGAGAATTAGGCTTTTAGCAGCTCGATGGCACAAGGGTAAAACTGTCCCATAAAATAATTAATCAGGATAATAATTATTAAAATTATTAAAAGATAATGAGATTAATCAAAATTAATCTGGGAAAATCCCTCTCTCTCTCTCTCTCTCTCTCTCTCTCTCTCTCTCTCCTAACTCTTGCTCTCTCTCTCCCTCTCTCCTTTCTTCTCTCCTCTCCTTCCTCTCTCTTTTTTCTTCTCTCTGTCCTCTTCTCTTTCCTCTCTCTCTCTCTCTCCTTCTGTCTCTCTGCCTCTGCCTCTTCTCTCACTCTCTTCTCACTCTCTCCCGTTCTCTCTGCCCTCTCTCTCTTTCTATCTCTCCACCCTTTCTCTTCTTCTCTCTTTCTCTTTCTCTCTCTTTCTGTCTCTCCACCCTTTCTCTTCTTCTCTCCATTTTTCCTCTCTCTCCTAACTTTCTCTCTCCTCTCTCTTTCTGTCTCTTTCTTTCTCTTCTTCTCTCCATTTCTCCTCTCTCTCTTTCCTCCCTCTCTTTCTTTCTCTCTTTCTCTTCTTCTCTCTTTCTCTCTTTCTCTCTCTTCTGTCTCTCCACCCTTTCTCTTCTTCTCTCCATTTTTCCTCTCTCTCCTAACTTTCTCTCTCCTCTCTCTTTCTGTCTCTTTCTTTCTCTTCTTCTCTCCATTTTTCCCTCTCTCTCTCTCTTTCTCCCTCTCTCCTCTCTCTCTCTCTCTTTCTGTCTCTTCACTCTTTCTCCTCTTCTCTCTCTTTCTCCCTCTCTCTCTCCCTCCCTCCCTCCTTCAAATTTCTTTAGGTTTGACTTTAAAAAATCAAAGCTGCTCTTTGAGAGCTTCTCCAATCAAACCCGAACCATCAACCTTGTCTGCCACTCCATGATGGCATTCGACACGCGATACAGCGGGCAGAGGGCCTCTGCGGAAACGCCCAACGTCTTCAGCTGCATTTTCCAGCCTTCGAAAAACAGTCATTCTCAAGGGGCGATCCAGATTGAACTGCATTACAGGTAATAGAAGCCTCGGGTCCCTTTTTCCCAGACGGCCCAGGGGGAGCCCAGGAGCCTAGAGTCGGAAGGCCTCCTCCGTGCTTTGGAGTCCGGCCCCTTGTTTAATGCAGGAACCCAAGCTAAAGCACCCTTGATACACGGCTGCCCAGCCTCTTCCAAACAATTGATCAAAATTTAGAACAATTAACCAGCGGAACGGCTTGCCTCCAGAAGTTGTGGGTGCTCCGTCACTGGAAATCCTTAAGAAGAGACTGGGCAGCCAATGGCCTGATGTGGTCTAGGGTCTCCTGCTTGAGCAGGGAGGATTGGACTAGAAGACCTCCGAGGTCCCGACTCTGTTTTTCTACAACCTAGAAACGTTATTTCATAGAAATCTATTTAAGTATAATTTACACTTGACATTTCAGTTGGAGAAGTTTTTGGTGTGGCTTATAGTTCATTGAAAAGTAGTAGCCATCTTGAAGGGGAAGAGAGGGAGGAAGGGGAGAGGGAAGGGAGGGAGGGACAAGAGGAGGAAAAGGGAGGGAGGAAGGAGGGAGGGAGAAGGAAAAGGGAGGGGAGTAGGACGGAAGGAAGGACAAGGGGGAGGGACAGGAGGATGAAAAGGAAGGAAAGAAGGAAGGAGAAGAAAAAGAGAAGGAAGAAGAAGAAAGGGAAGGAAGGAAGGAGAAAGGGGAGGGACAGGAGGAGGAAAAGGAAGGAAAAGGAAGGAGAAGAAAAAGAGAAGGAAGAAGAAGAAAGGGAAGGAAGGACAGGAAAGGAAGGAAGGAGAAAGAGGGGAGGGACAGGAGGAGGAAAAGAAGGAAGGGAGGGGAGAAGGAAAGAAGGAGAAGGAAAGAAAAGGAGAGAAAAGGAGAGGAAGAGGAAGGGAAGGAAGGAAGCTAGCTGGCTACCGTTTGCGTTAATGCACCTCTTCCTTTTCTCCCTTCCAGGTCGACCAAGGACTCCTCCTCCTTCACGGTGGTCCTGAACAACCTCCGTGTCTTCCTGATCTTCGATTGGCTGGTGCTGGTCCACGACTTCCTCCAAACCCCCAGTGACCCCAAAAAGCCCTCCCGCCCGCCTCCTGCCCGCCAGCGGAGCCTCGGGGGCGAAACGGCGGCCGTCGTTCCCAAACCCATCAAGTGCGGCATCGTCACCAAGCGTTCTTCGCTCCAGATCTCCGCGGAAAAACAGCTGGAAGTCAAGGTCAACGTAACCGGTAAGGGAGGCCGGACGAGAAGCAACGAATGGAAGAAACTCATCAAGGAGAAAAAACAAACCCGGGAGTAAGGAGAAGCTTCCTGGCAGTGAGGACAATTAACCGGTGGAACAGCTTGCCACCAGAAATCACGATCGCTCCGTCACTGGAGGTTTTCGAGAAGAGTCTAGACAGTCATTTATCTGAAATAGTTTAGGTTGAGCAGGGGGCTGGACTAGAAGACCTCCAAGGTCCCTTCCAGCTCCATTCTGATTGATTGACCGATTGAAATGGCCTAGGGTCTCCTGCTTGAGGAGGCGGTTGAGTTGAAAGACCTCCAAGGTCCCTCCTGGCTCTTATCCTATTCTAGTCAACATCTATAGCAGGGGTAGTCAACCTTTTTATACCTACCGCCCACTTTTGCATCTCTGTTAGTAGTAAAATTTTCTAACCGCTCACCGGTTCCATAGTAATGGCGATTTATAAAGTAGGTTTGGGGAGGGGGCGCCGGCTACCAGCTCTGCTTGTCTGTTACAGCTGGGTGGTGTGGGGGGGGAGATGCGCGAGCTATTCTGGGACGAGGCTCTTTTGTTTGCGGTCGCACTATAGCGCCATTTAGTTTCACTTACGTAACGTGAACTAAACTTATGCGTGAGTGATACAAATAATATATTTTCCAAAATTTAAATTGTCACGGGGAATTTTATGAAAACCTAATGAAAATGTTTTTAAATAATGCTATGAAAATTTTTTTTAAAGTCAATTAAATTAAAAAAAAACGGAAGTGCTTCAGTATCGGACCAAAGCCCTACCGCCCACCATGAAAGCTGGAACGCCCACTAGTGGGCAATAGGGACCAGATTGACTACCACTGATCTATAGGGAGGCCTCCTCCTCCTCCTCCTTCATCCACCCCACGGCCTCCAACCCTTCGTTTCTCCTCCTCCAGATACAGAATTCGTGGTGGTCGAAGACACGACGTGCGCGGACACTAACGCGGTCATCCTGAAGGGCACGACCGTCCTGACCTATAAGCCCAAAGTCATCGACCATCCTTTCTCCGGGAGCCTGTCGGGCATCGAGGTGAGAGCCCCGGGTTGCCACCCTGGGTCATCGCACCCTCCTTCCGGTGCCCCCCCCCCTCCTTCAGGTAAGGCAACCTCCATGAGTGCACAGGTCGAATTCTGCTCTTTCAGGTTTTCTCCTGCCGGCTGGGCAACGAGCAGGAAACGGCCCTCTCCATCCTCGATCCGGCCCTCATCCAGGTGGAGCTCGTGGGGAATTCTTCCTACCCGAACGGATCGGGTCTCTTGGACGCTTTCAATGGTGGAGATTTTCCTCCCCTTCTAGAGGTAAGGATCCCCCCACCCACGCCCCAGAAGCCTTTCCAGCCTTAGTAAGGCCACCCCTGGTATGCTACATGCAGTTAGCATGAAGGTCCCTTCCAGCTCTATTCTGATTGATTGATTGATTGAAATGGTCTAGGGTCTCCTGCTTGAGATGGGGGCTGGACTAGAAGACCTCCGAGGTCCCTTTCAGCTCTATTCTGATTGATTGATTGATTGGTTGGTTGAAATGGTCTAGGGTCTCCTGCTTGAGATGGGGGCTGGACTAGAAGACCTCCGAGGTCCCTTTCAGCTCTATTCTGATTGATTGATTGATTGGTTGGTTGAAATGGTCTAGGGTCTCCTGCTTGAGATGGGGGCTGGACTAGAAGACCTCCGAGGTCCCTTTCAGCTCTATTCTGATTGATTGATTGATTGATTGATTGAAATGGTCTAGGGTCTCCTGCTAGAGATGGGGGATGGACTACAACAGGGGTCACCAATCTTTCGGACCTCAGGGACCACTAAATTCATAATTTTAAATCCCGCGGACCACTAATATGAATTTTTTAAAACGATAAATAGTATTTAGTGCAATATAAAAAATGCAAATAATTTTTCTGCAGACCACCAAAATGTTCTCGCGGACCACCAGTGGTCCAGGAACCACCGGTTGGTGACCACTGGACTAGAAGACCTCCAGGGTCCCTTCCAGCTCTATTCTGATTGATTGATTGATTGAAATGATCTAGGGTCTCCTGCTAGAGATGAGGGATGGACTAGAAGACCTCCAAGGTCCCTTCCAGCTCTATTCTGATTGATTGATTGATTGATTGATTGAAATGGTCTAGGGTCTCCTGCTAGAGATGGGGGATGGACTAGAAGACCTTCAAGGTCCCTTCCAGCTCGATTCTATATGATTGATTGATTGAAATGCTGTAGGTTCTCCAGGCTGAGCAGGGGGCTGGACTAGAAGACCTCTGAGGTCCCTTCCAGCTCTATTCTGATTCAGTCGTTGATTGAAATGATCTAGGGCCTCCTGCTTGAGCAGGGGGTTGGACTAGAAGACCTCCGAGGTCCCTTCCAATTCATTGATTGATTGGAAGAAACTCCAGGCCTTTCCCACCCAAGTGGAATATCCCTTTTCACATCCAATTTGGGGAAGGATCTTTTTTTCCTCACAGCTGCTGTTTTCCCCCCCTCCCCCCTCCAGATCCAGTTGCAAACCCTCGACATCCGCCTGTCTTACAACGACGTCCAACTCTTTCTGGCCATCGCCAAGTCCATCTCCAAGCAGACCAGCGGGGTGCTACCCAGCCCTCCGGCCGCAGACTCTCCAGCCCCTTCCAGCTCGTCTGCCCTGAATGAGATTCCGGGAACAATCCCCGAACGGACGGAGGCAGCTAAACGGCCGCTGGATCCAGTCCTCGGTAGGAACGACGGTTTCAAATTGTGGCTGACGCTTTCTCTGCGCCCAGCTCCCTGCTGCTCTGTCGGAGCCCAAATATTGGGAAATTAACGCCGGTGGTTGGAATGGGTTCTAAATATAGGCGGTCGCTCGACTTACGACGGCAGATGATCCCCAAATAGATGTGGCTAAGCGAGACAGCGGAGAAATGAATTTTTGTCCTCTTTTACGACTTCTCTTAACCACGGCGTTCGTCCAAAGTCGCTTTTTTTCAGTGGCAATGTAACGTTGAACGGTCGCTAAACAAACTGTTGTAAGTTAAGGACTCCCTGCAGACAGTTTTTTTTTTTCAGGATGCTGGCTGGGGAATTACAACAGTTCATTCAGCGACCATTCAAAGTTACAACAGCCCTGAAAAAAGTGACTTAGGGCTGTTTTTCACACTTACGACTGTGTCCCCGTCAAAATCCAGACGCTTGGAAACCAACTCACATTTACGACGGTCGCAGCGTCTCAGGGTCACGTGAGCCCCTTTGGCGACCTTCCGATGAGCAAAGTCAAAGCCGGATTCACTTAACAACCAAGTGGCTAACTTATCAACCGCAGTGATTCACTTAACAACCAGGTTACTGGCTGAATCATTGAAACGATTCTGGCCAGGAAGGTAACAAAACGGGGCAAAACCCACTTAGCAAATCCTCCCTTAACAACGGAAATGTCGGGCTCCATTGTTGTAAGTCGGGCGCAAAGAAATAATACTCCATTTAAAAAAAAAAAAACTACCTCCAAAGCAAAATCGCAGGAAACGGAATAAAACCCTTAAATTTATGACGGGTGTTTTGCTTCCAGAAGTGCAGCTGGCCCGCCTGCAGGAACTGGGCTTCAGCCTGGACGACTGTCGGAAGGCTCTGCTGGATTGCCAAGGTGTGTTATTTGTGTAGAGTTTGTTATCAAAGTTTTTGTGTATAATGTACACCGAAGATGGCATTTGATTTCATTGTGCGAGGTGCAATGATAATAAACTTAACTCAACCAGAAAAACCGCACTTATCGTTTCCAACCAGGGTATTAGTTGTTTGTTTGTTACGTGGTTGATGTTCCTACAACCTCTCTGGGCTCGTTTCCACTTACAACAACAGGCAGTCCTCGGCCGCAATTGAGCTTGTGTTTGAAATATACTCCGGGTAGCCCATGACTTACAGCCGTTTGTTTAGTGACTGTTCGAACTTACGACGGCACTGAAGAGAGAGACTTGGGGCCGTTTTTCACATTTAACGCCCACTGCAGCATCCCCACAGTCACGTGGTCAAAATTCAGGCCCTCGGCAGCTGACTCGTATTTACGACGGTCGCAGCATCCCAGCAGGTCACGTGATACCCCCCCTTGGGCGACCTCCTGGCGAGCGATGTCCACAGGGAAACCGGAATTCGCTTTGCACCCAAGCGACTACAACCGCGGCAAGGGAGGTCGTCGAATGGAGGGAAATTCACTTAACAAATCTCTCGCTTAACATTGGGGCCTCCATTGTGGTTGTAACTCCAGGACTACCTGTCACCAGATATTCCTCTTTCTTGTGTGTGTGTGTTGAAGCCGAGCATTCAAATGGCAACGCAACCTTGCAAAATGTTTTAGCACAATTACTGTCATTGCCGGTGTCAAATAAGCCAAGTGGCCACGCACCGATTCCCTCTTAACTTTCCTTCTCCGATATCGGTCAGGTCAGCTGAAGAAAGCCGCCAGTTGGCTCTTCAAGAACGCCGAGCCTTTGAAACGCTCCGGGTTCGAGTCCAGCGGCACAGACGGGCAGAGCTCCAAGGCTCTACGGCTGGTCTCCGGGGTGGAAGTCAAAGCTGAAAGCATCTGCATCTGTTTCATCGACGATTGCATGGACTGCGACGTTCCTTTGGCGGAACTGACCTTTTCCCGTAAGCGGTTAGAAGGCAAAATACTAAGAGATGGAAGGGGCCTTGGAGGTCATCCAATCCAACCCCCCTGCTCAGGCAGGAAAAAAAATACCATTCCAGGCAGGCGGCTGTTCAATCTCTTCTTAAAAACCTCCATGGAGCAGATTGTTCCATCCATCCATCCATCTCCCTCTCCTTCCTTTCTTCCCATCTTCCTTTCTTCTTCTTTTTTTTTTTAACCACACTCTGGAAAGCTGTCAAATCTCAAAGGCCTGATATTTAAGGAATGATATTAAAGAAAGCTCAAAAGCTTTTTATTTTAGCATAGAGGAGGGATCTTTGACCCCTAAGGTTGTGAGGAATTTCTATTATTTTATTCTTTCCTAGAGATTCAAACTTTCAGAATTGTGAATAATCGTCGTTTCCCTTACAGGTTTGAATTTCCTTCAGCACTTGAGAGCCAGCCCTGAAGGCTCGCTCATTTCGCTCTCCGGCGACTATTACAACCGGGAACTCTCCGGTAAGTCTCTGCCGCTGACACAGCTGGTCCTCGACTTACAACCGTTCACGTTTAGTGACCTTTCGAAACTACGCCACCGCTGAAGCCAGGCTCACTTAGTGACCTGGGACTAACCTAACCACTGGGGGGAGAACGTTCACTTAGCAACTGTCTCGCTTAGCAGCAAACATTGGCGGCTCAGTGGCGGTCGTAAGTCGAGGACTACCTGAATTTGATGTTTGGAGAGGTGGCGTTTTTCAACCCAGATGTGCCATGAATATATATATATATATATATATATATATATATATATATTTTCATGGCACATCTATATATATATTCTTCTTTTTTCCCCTTCCAGGCTGGGAGCCGTTCATTGAGCCTTGGCCCTGCTCCGTGTTTGTAGCGGCAACGGCCAGCCGCCTCCACCCATCGCGGCTGAAGCTGGAAGTCAAGCTGAAAGCACCTGCATCTGTTTCATCGACGATTGCATGGACTGCGACGTTCCTTTGGCGGAACTGACCTTTTCCCGTAAGCGGTTAGAAGGCAAAAATACTAGAGTTGGAAGGGGCCTTGGAGGTCATCCAATCCAACCCCCCTGCTCAGGCAGGAAAAAAAATACCATTCCAGGCAGGCGGCTGTTCAGTCTCTTCTTTAAAAAACCTCCAGCGATGGAGCACCCACAACTTCTGGTGGCAAGCCGTTCCACTGGTTAATTGTTCTCTTTTTTTTTTTTTTTTAACCACACTCTGGAGAAAGCTGTCAAATCTCAAAGGCCTGATATTTAAGGAATGATATTAAAGAAAGCTCAAAAGCTTTTTATTTTAGCATAGAGGAGGGATCTTTGACCCCTAAGGTTGTGAGGAATTTCTATTATTTTATTCTTTCCTAGAGATTCAAACTTTCAGAATTGTGAATAATCGTCGTTTCCCTTACAGGTTTGAATTTCCTTCAGCACTTGAGAGCCAGCCCTGAAGGCTACGCTCATTTTACGCTCTCCGGCGACTATTACAACCGGGAACTCTCCGGTAAGTCTCTGCCGCTGACACAGCTGGTCCTCGACTTACAACCGTTCACGTTTAGTGACCTTTCGAAACTACGCCACCGCTGAAGCCAGGCTCACTTAGTGACCTGGGACTAACCTAACCACTGGGGGGAGAACGTTCACTTAGCAACTGTCTCGCTTAGCAGCAAACATTGGCGGCTCAGTGGCGGTCGTAAGTCGAGGACTACCTGAATTTGATGTTTGGAGAGGTGGCGTTTTTCAACCCAGATGTGCCATGAATATATATATATATATATATATATTCTTCTTTTTCTTCTTTTTTTTTTTCCCCCTTCCAGGCTGGGAGCCGTTCATTGAGCCTTGGCCCTGCTCCGTGTTTTGGCAACGGCAACCGGCCAGCCGCCTCCACCCATCGCGGCTGAAGCTGGAAGTCAAGGCGAAGCATCGTCTGGATGTCAACATCACATCCAGGTTAATCGGTAGGTTGTTGGCCGGAAGCCTCCTTTCCTGTCGCAGCTGGGTGGAAGGAGGTCTCCCTTCCCCTTCTTCCTCCCTTTCTTCCCTCCTTCTCCTCCTAACTTTTCTCCTGGCTTCCTTCCTTCCCTCCCTACTTTTCTTGCCTCCCTCCTTTTCCTTCCTTTCTTCCTTCTTTCCCTCCCTCCCTTTCCTCCTTCCTTCCTTTCTTCTTCCTTGCTTCTCTCCTTCCCTCTTCCTCTCTTTCTCCCCTCCTTGCATCCTTCTTCTCCTTCCTTTTTTCCTCCTCCCTTCCTTTCTTCCCATCTTCCTTTTCTTCCCTCCCTCCCTTTTTTTCTTGCCTCTCTCCTTTTCCTTTCTTCCTTCCTTCCTTCTTTCCCTCCCTCCCTTTCTTTCCTCCTTCCTTGCTTCTCTCCTTCCCTCTACCTCTTTCTCCTTTCCTTGCTTCCTTCTCCTGCTCCTTCCTTTTCCCCTCCCTCTTCCCTTCCTCCTTCCTTTCTTTCCTCCCTCTCTCTCTTGCTTTCCTTTCTCCTTCCCTCCCTCCCTCTTTTCCTCCCTCCTTCCTTTCCTCACCCTTCCTTCCTTCCTTCCTCCTTTCCTTTCCTCCCTCCCTTCATTCCTTCCTCCTCCCCCCCCCCCTCCATTCACTCATTTCTTCATTTATTCAATCACGGCTCTTTGTCCTTTTTCCTAGAGCAATATGCCAGCACCAAGCAGTCCTGGATGGCCGATTACTGCAGCCAGGAGAAAGAAACGACAGAGCTAGAATCCGAAGACTGGGTGGGCTCTTCGGTGGACCCCCCTTCCTTCAGGCAAGGTGTGGAGTGGCCCCTGTGGCCTTGATGCCTGCAGCATGGATGTGGAGACCCTAACCAGCCTGCAAAGCATTTGGCCGGATGCTTAGGATCCCCCCCCCCCATACACACACACATACACACACACCCTTCTACAGGCGCTGTTTTCCCCTCTGCCGAATCCCTCCCTAACGGGCATAAGTTATACCTTTACTTATGTAACGGGCGTAAGTTACTTTTTCCAATGCCGTCGTAACTCTGAACGGCCACGCCACAAACAAACCGTCGTAACTTGAGGAGCCCCTGGAATGCCCGTAGCTCAAACCGACAAGGGTTGCTTTCCGTCGGGACCGAGGTCAAATCCCTTTTTTTTTTTTTCCTCCCCTCTCTTTTCTCATCTCTCCATCCGCGTTCCCCAACTCGGATCGGTAGCACTACAAATCCCAGTCAGACTCAACACCTGTTCAAGACTGGGAATTGTAGTCCCAAGTTCTTCTGTAAGCCCCAGAAAGGCCCCAGCCCGGTGAAAGCCCTTCAGAGGAACTTCTTCCACCCCACTGCAGAGCGACCTTCGGGCTGACGGCTTCTCGCCCGCCATCTTGCCTTCCGACCTGCCTTTTTCTCGCTAACCTTGTCTTTCCTGTCTGCTAGGCCTTCCTCTTGCCTATCTTAGAACTAGGAGCACAGCCAGTCTGACTAACCTAGAGCACCAGATGTATGCTAGAGGTATCGTATCCCCAGTCTCTCCGGGTGCTTTTCCTCTTTTTTTTCCTTGCTTTTCTGATGCTTTTGTTTTCCGACAGATATTTCAATATACCGTGTTTCCCCCACAATGAGACGTTACTTATATTTAAATGAATAAGAACCTTATATTGATTTTTGCTCCAGGAGACGCATTATGGCTTATTGGACTGAGAGCTTATGCACCAAAGACAAATTCCTTGTCTGTCCAATCACACTTGGCCAATAAAGAATTCCTATTCTATTCTATTCTATTCTATTCTATATTCTATTCTATTCTATTCTGTTTACACTGAGAGCCTATGCACCAAAGACAAATTCTTCATGTGTCCAATCATATTTGGCCAATAAAGAATTCTGTTCTGTTCTGTTCTATTCTATTCTATTCTATTCTATTCTATATTCTATTCTATTCTATTCTGTTTAGACTGAGAGCCTATGCACCAAAGACAAATTCCTTGTGTGTCCAATCACACTTGGCCAATAAAGAATTCTATTCTGTTCTGTTCTGTTCTGTTCTATTCTATTCTATTCTATTCTATTCTATTCTATTCTATTCTATTCTATTCTATATTTTATTTTATTCTATTCTTTTCTATTCTATTCTGTTTAGACCGAGAGCCTATGCACCAAAGACAAATTCTTCGTGTGTCCAATCATATTTGGCCAATAAAAATTCTGTTCTATTCTATTTTCCAGCTAGGTCTTATTTTGGGGGAAATACAGTACTAAATGTCTCCGTCTGCTGATGCTCTTAACTGGGGCTTATTTTTGGGGTAGGGCTTATATTACGAGCATCCTGGAAAAACCACGCTAGGGCTTATTTTCCGGTTGGGTCTTAATTTTGGGGAAAATGTGTGTGTGTGTGTGTGTGTGTATCTCCTTCCCGTTCTTGATTCCAATTCAGATATCGTGGCAACTTTGAGACTTGTGGACGCTTCCACTCCCAGAATTTCTCTTTCCTTCCCTTTTTCCTTTCCTTTCTTTCTTTCGCTTCCCTTCCCTCTTCCTCCTTTCCTTTCCTTCCCTTCCCTCTTCCTTTCCTTCCCTTTCCTCACATTCTCTCTTCCTCCTTCCCTTCCCTTTTTCCTTTCCTTCCTTTCCAATCCCTTCCCTTTTTTTTTTCTTTTGTTTCAAATTACCTTGGTGGGATTTTCGAATGGGGGTGGGTGGGGTGGGCGTTTGCCCCCAGTGTTGAGACTTGGGAAGGCGTCCCCGCTTGTTCCATCAGGAGAAGGAGACCCCTTCCCCTCACCCACTTGTGGGGAGGACACCCCTGACCCTTCCAAAAGAGACTGAGCCTCGTGAGGCCTGACTCTGCGCTTCCCTGCCTCGTTCACTCATTCATTCTTCCTTTTCTTCCTTCCTTCCTTCCTTTCAGCTGAAATGAAGGCCCCCAAACGGAGGCAGCCCTTTGTGCCTTTCGCCCTCCGGAATCACACCGGTTGCACCCTGTGGTTTGCCACGATGACCAGCACCCCAACTCGGTAAGGAAGCGAGAGGTGGGGACTTCCGGCCGGCCGGCCGTTCAATGGCAGCTGAGCTTTCTCGGACCGCACAGGCAGTCCCCGACTTACGACCACAATGGAGCCCCAAGATGAGACATTTGTGAAGTCAGCTTTGTCCCATTTTAAGACCTTCCTGGCCACCGTTGTCCTTGCAGTCGTTAGTCACCCAGTCATTAAGTGAACTGGCTTTCCCATGGACTTCGCTTGTCGGAAGGTCGCAAAACGGGATTACGTGACGTTGCGACCGTCATAAATGTGGCACCAGTTCCCAAGCCCCTGAATATTGATCCCGTGACCATGGGCTGGCTACAACGGTCGTAAGTGTGAAAAAGACCCTTTTTTCAGTGACGTCGTAACTTCGAACGGTCACTAAATGAATGGCTGTAAGTCAAGGACCTCCCGTAATCGTTTTGTGAATCACTGAAGATGGCGAACATATCCAACACAGTGTCCTGCCTCCTCCCTCCTCCTGTTTTCTCCACCACCACAACAACCCTGTGAAGCGGACTTGAGATAAAGGGAGATGAGCCGGCCCCAAGGCAGGACTCGAACTCACGATCCCGGTTCTTGCTTTCCAGCGCGGCCCTCCTGCACAGTGGGAGCCCTCCGGTCCTGCCAGAAGAAAAGGAGAGCTTTCTGGACGAAGCCCATAAAGTCAGCGAGTGGCGGGAAGTCCTCGCGGGAGAAGAGGTGCCCTTCGCCTTTGAAGCCAAGGGGAAACTGAGGCACAGGTGAGGTGGTGGAAAGGAAAGGGAAAAAAAAAAAACCCACAATTTTTCCCAGTCTCTCTTAGATTGCCTGCCAGGGTTTAGTTTCAGACCGAAGGAGGGGTTTTGTATTTATTATTCATATTTTTAGATATTCTTCCCATCGTCTGGGTGTATTTGATAGCGTCTCTGCGTCTGTTTATGATATATAATCCCTAAAACCAGCGGCGTTAATAATTCCATACCTTGTCCATATTCTACAAATGCTAATCGTTATACAGGTAGCCCATGAATCTACAAAAGTAGATTATTATTTTTTTTAAAAACTTATTCTTAAATCAAAACGAGATTTTTTTTAAAAAAAAACGATTAAGGCAAAACTAATTTTTTTTTAAACCTCTTTCTCCGAAGAGGTTGTAGAAAAAATGCTTTTACCTTTTAAAAAGGTTCTGGCGATCAGGCAACACCAGCTGGGATCGCCAGAGGAGCCTTTTAAAAGCCTTTTTTTTCCCCTCTAGCGATCCCGGCTGAGTTGCCTGATCATCACAGGCTTTTAAAAGCATTTTTTTTAAAACCTCTTCAGCCGAAGAAAAAATGCTTTTAAAAGATAAAAAAAAAAATAGAGTTGGCCACGCCCACCCAGTCACCCATTACCCCGCCACCAAGCCATGCCCACAGAACCGGTCATAACGAATTTTACATTTCACCCCTGCCCTCCAGGCATACCCACGACCTGAGAATCCACCAGTTGCAAGTGAGAGTCAACGGCTGGGAGGCCGTCAGCCCTGTGTCAGTTGACAAAGTAGGGATATTTTTCCGGTACGCGGCTCCAGATAAAAGCAATTCATCCTCAACAGTAAGTTCAGCCTTAAATTCTTTTATTCTTTCCAGGAAAAAAAACCCAGTTTAACACTAAACACAAAACTCTAATAAAAAACCCCTGTAAGACTCTAATTCTGAAACTGGAAGGGGGGTTGGACTAGCAGACCTCCAAGGTCCCTTCCAACTCTCCTAATCTGGAACATTAAAACTCAAATATTACCACATACTTTTTTTTTTGTCCTGTTATCTATTATTTTTTTTCCCAGTCATCAAACCCCCGTATGATTTCTTTTCTTTTCTTTTTTTCTGCCTCACGCAAAAAGTCCGAGTCACTTTTCAAATACATGAATCCGTGTATTATTATGTTTTTTCTCTTACCGAAGCTGTCAATCTTGCCAGCTTGACAGCTTCCCATCATCTGGAATGAAGGGGAAACTTCCTAACAATGAGGACAGTTAATCAGTGGAACAGCTTGCCACCAGAAATCGTGGGCGCTCCATCGCTGGAGGTTTTTAAGAAGAGACTGGACAGTCACTTGTCTGAGATTGTATAGGTTCTCCTGCTTCAGCAGGGGGCTGGATTAGAAGACCTCAAAGGTCCCTTCCAGATCCTATTCTATTCTATTCTATTGAATTCTATTCGATTCTATTATTTTCTATATTCTATTCCATTCCTGTTCTGTACTCTATTCTATTTTATTCTATATTCTATTTCTATATTATTTCTATTTCTATTCTATTAATTTCTATTCTATTCTGTTCTGTCCTATCCTAATCTTATCTAATCTAATCTAACCTAATCTTCACCACTCACTTTTTCCAAGAATTCAGTTTTTTCCCCCTCCAAATCTGTACAAACCCTTAAAGGAGTTGGTTTGATCTTGGATGGGGCTGAGATAGTCCATTTGAAGTTTTAGTGTCATTGAAAAGAAAAAGGAACGTGACCATTTTTCACACTTAACAACCGTCGCAGCATCCCGTGGTCACATGATCAAAATTAAGGCACTTGGCAACCGACTCATATTTATGACGGTCGCAGTGTCACCCGATCCCCTTTTGCGACCTTCTGACCAGCCAAATCGAGAGAAGCCGGATTTGCTAAAAAAAAAAAAAAAACAACCCGTGTTACTCACGTAATAACTGCCGTGATTCCCTTGGCGACCTTGGCCAGAAAGGTCGTAAAACGGGGCAAAACTCACTTAATCACCACCTGACTTAGTCACGGAAAAAAATTGGGCTCAGCCATGATTGTAAATTGAGGATTACCTATAATGCACATCCTGGGGTTTGTTTGTTTTTTTAAGAACATTGTGCTCCATGAGAGCAAATTCGCAAGTTGCCAAGGGGTCACTGTGCGTGTGTTTGTTTGTGTGTGCGTGTACATGCCAGCATTCAATTTTCCTGCTCTTTCTTTACGTAGGTCGGCAGCCCCATTAGTAGAACCAACATCATCCATCCACAAGTTTATGTAAGTTGAATTTCCTTTCCTCTGGGCCTTCGATTTCTTCTTAGCCATGTGTGATTGTATTATGGTTTGTTTAAACCAGTGGTAGTCAACCTGGTCCCTACCGCCCACTAGTGGGCCTTCCAGCTTTCATGGTGGGCGGTCGGGGTTTTGTCCGATACTGAAGCACTTTCCTTTTTTTTAAAATTTAATTGACTTTTTAAAAAAATTTCATACCATTATTTAAAAACATTTTCATTAGGTTTTCATAAAATTCCCCGTGACAATTTAAATTTCTGAAAATATACTATTTATATCACCCGCGCATAAGTTTTAGTTCACGTTACGTAAGTGAAACTAAATGGCGCTACAGTGCGACCGCAAACAAAAGAGCCTCGTCCCAGAATCGCTCGCGCATCTCCCCCCCAACACCACCCAACTGTAACAGACAAGCAGAGCTGGTAGCTGGCGCCCCCCCACCCCAATCCACGATGCGCGAGAGGCATGTGCAGACGACGATACACGGCACATTACTGTGGAACCGGTGGGCGGTTAGAAAATTTTACTACTAACAGAGATACAAAAGTGGGCGGTAGGTATAAAAAGGTTGACTACCCCTGGTTTAAACCATACAATGTCTTTAACAAACCAGGTGTAGGAGAAGGGAGAGGTGGAACTGAGGGCGGAGTCAAAAGAGGGATTAGCTGAGAATCCCTACGTAGCCACAAGTGGACTAAGTCCAACTTCCCTTGAATTCCAGTGACCCGTATCTTAATTCCAACCAGATGCTATTAGTTGGAAGCTTTCTGTCATCATCACCTTTTAACCTTTTTATTTGATCGTTTGTTTGTTTGTTTTTTAATTTTATCATTATTTTAACATAATCCCTTGCAGGGTGGAGTCTGGGCAACTGACTGGAGCTGAGTGTTTACTGGCTGCGTTTTCACCTTTCTTTTTTTTTAAAAAAAAAATAACGTCTATTTTTACAGTTTTCTTCATTGCCTCCAGTTCGAGTGGTGTTTGCCGTAACCATGGAGGGCAGCGCCCGGAAAGTGATCACGGTTCGTTCAGCTTTGATTGTGAAAAACAAACTTGAAATGCCAATGGAGCTGAGGCTGGACAGTCCTTCTGCACCGGACAGTAAGTGCTTCAGAGTTTCAGAAGCCACAAAACAATCAGAATAGAGCTGGAAAGGGACCTTGGAGGTCTTCTAGTCCAACCCCCTGCTCAAGCAGGAGACCTTACATCATTCTGGACAAATGGCTGTCCCATCTCTTCTTAAAAACCTCCAGTGTTGGAGCAACCCACAATTTCTGGTGGCAGGCTGTTCCACTGGTTAATTGTCCTCACTCTTAGAAAGTTTCTCCTCAATTCCAGGTTGCTTCTCTCCTCGATGAGTTTCCATCCCTTGTTTCTTGTCCTGCTTTCTGGTGCTTTAGAGGATAGGTAGACCCCCCTTTTCTTTGGGGCAGCCCCTCAAATACTGGAAGGATGCTATCACGTCCCCCCCTAATCCTTCTTTTCTCTAGACCGGCCTTTTGGCTAAGATCAAGTGTAGTATCTAGACTGGCCAAACCCAATTCCTGCAACCGTTCTTCGTATGTTTTAATCTCCAGGCCTATAACCATCTTAGTTGCTCTTCTCTGCACTTTTTCCAAAGTCTCAACATCTTTTTTTTTTTTTTTGTAATGTGGGGACCAAAACTGGATCTTTTCAGTGATTTCTTCCTAGAATGAGGAAGGGGCCAGAAGAGACGTGGTTAGTTATTTGGCCGGGTGGGGGGAGGCCTGTGTTAAGGATGAATTTGAGAGTCACCTGCAAACCAGGCTGCTATTACACACGCTATCACATGGATGACATGGAGTAATGAAAGGGATGGCAAGAAAAAAACCAACAACCAGCCAACTCAGTGGATCCCTCAGAAGTAACTGTGCCCTTTCCACCTGCGTGCAGAACCTGTCCTGCTCCCGGCGGTCATGCCAGGTGACTCTTTCGCCATCCCCCTGCACCTGACTTCCTGGCGTCTCCAGGCCAGGCCGAAAGGCACCGGAGTCTTTTTCTGCAAATCTCCCATCCACTGGACGAACGTCCAGAAGACTTCGGAGGTCAGCAGCAGCAAGAGAGAGTGTCACTCCATGGAACTGGACCACAGCCGGTTCTTCAGGTGAGTTGATTTTTCAGGTGAGGTGATTCTCCAGGTGAGCGAATTCTTCAGAGAAGAGAAGAGAAGAGAATGCAGAATGGAAGAGGAGAATAGAATAGAATAGAATAGAATAGAATAGAATAGAATAGAATAGAATAGAATAGAATAGAATAGAATAGAATGCAGAACGGAAGAGAAGAGGAGAGGAGAGAATAGAATAGGAGAATAGAATAGAATAGAGAATATAAAATATGGAATAGAATATAAAATATAGAATAGAATAGAATAGAATAGAATAGAATAGAATAGAATAGAATAGAATAGAATAGAATAGAATAGAATAGAATAGAATAGAATAGAATAGAATAGACAGGGATTTCTCCTCTCTTCCCCCCCCCCCCTTCTTTAAACTGTCCGCCATTGTCTCCCTCCGTAGATTTTGTGTGGCCATCAAGAAAGAGAATTATCCCGACTACATGCCTTCCAGCATCTTTTCCGACAGCGCCAAGCAGATCTTCCGCCAGCCGGGACACACCATTTACCTCCTGCCCACCGTGGTGTTGTGTAACCTGCTCCCTTGCGAGCTGGAGTTTTACGTCAAGGGCGCCCCCATCAATGGGACCCTCAAACCGAGGAAGGAAGCCGTCCTGCACACTGCCGACACTTCGCAAAACATCGAGCTGGGTAAGAACGAAACGCATTTTTTCCAACTCCTTTCCGGGGTGTGTGTGTGTGTGTGTGTGTGTGTGTCTCCGGTTCCAATCTGGCTGACCGCCGATGATATCCGTCTGCAAATCGGTTCTGTCAGCGGTCTCCCAAAATCTAATTTTGCCTTACGAAACTTTTAAAAAAAATAATAATAATAATTTTACCTTAAGAATCGTTTTTTGAAAAAAAACAAAACTAATTTTGCCTTAATCAATTTTTTAAAAAACTAATTTTGCTTTAAGAATCATCAATTCATCAATTCAAATCTTTATTGTCAGTGCAATGAGATTGGTTGAGCTCCCTCAGTGCACCCTCCCTCCCCAACACAATACAACTCACAGTGAAGATAGAAAACCCCTAACCCAATAAATCATATTAACGAAACACCCAGTCCTATTGCACCAGTGTGAACATGTGACACGTTGCGCCGGCCCTGCAGTCCATCATACTACGTAGTTATGATGTTATTTCTCATTCAGGATCATTTTTTTAAAAAGTGTCTAATTTTGCCTTAATCATTTTTTTTTAAATCTAATTTTGCCCTAAGAATCATGTCTTTCAAGAATCTTATTTAACCTTTAGAAACGAGTTACATTTACAGCTAGTCCTTGACCTGCTACCATAATGGACTCTGTCCATCACGGTCGTTAAATGGTCACAGTCATAAAATGTGTCAGTGATGATTTTAGGACCTTTTGGGTGACTTTGAACGGTCACTAAATGAAATGTAAGTCGGGGACTGCCTGTAGCTACAGTCTGGAACGGTTATCTGTTTATTTCATACGTTTAACTTCCTTCTGCCTTGATCCCAGGGATCTCCCTCGAAAACTTCACCCACTGCAAGGAGCTCCTGATCCCCCCAGGAACGCAAAACTACGTGGTGCGGATGAGGCTGTATGACAACAACCGGCGTCTCTTGAACCTCACCATCCGGATCGTGTGCCAAGCCAAAGGCTCCTTGAAGATATTAATTTCTGCGCCTTACTGGCTCATCAATAAAACAGGTGAATCGGTTGAAACCTCCAAGAGTCTTCCATTTTCCAGGAACCACCAAAAAAGATTTTAATTTTGTGGAACGCGAAAGATGGCTGTGGTCGTGGAAACATGATCCTACCAGTTGTGTTACGTTTTCTCTTACTGGACCAGAATAAAAGGGTGGGCCGGGAAATATTTACAGATTTTTACAGATTAACAGAGTTGGAAGGGACCTTGTAGGTCATCTAGTCCAACCCTTCCCCCCGCCCAAGCAGGAGACCCTACACCATTTTTGACAGGTGGCAGTCCAGTCTCTTCTTGAAAGCTTCCAGCGATGAAGCTCCCACAAGTTCTGAAACTAAAACTAACATACTTTTAACCCAAAATCCTGAACCGTGTAGTTATCTAAAAACGTTCTTTGCCTGTTGTGGCTTTGACTGCAGGAAAGAGCATGGAAACTGTTTAACAGAATAACAGAGTTGGAAGGGACCTCGGAGGTCTTCTAGTCCAACCCTCTGGTCAGGCCGGAAACCCTTACACCATTTCAGACAAATGGTTGTTTAATTTCTTCTTAAAAACTTCCAGTGTTGGAGCATTCACAGCTCCTGGAAGTTGTTCCCCTGATTAAATTGTCAGGAAAAATCCTCCTTAAATTCCAGGTTGCTTGTCTCTTTCATAAGTTTCCATCCGTTGCTTCTTGGCCTTTTGAAAATAAGTTGACCCCTTCTTCTTTGGGGCAGCCCCTCAAATATTGAAACACCGCTATCATGTCACCCCTCTAGTCCTTCTTTTCATTAAATTATCCATCCCCAATTCCAGCCGCTTGAATATTATCGTTGCTCCGGAGCAGGCGATCCCAAAAAATCAACCCATTGTTTTTAGTGCCGTTTTTTTTCAATCCCCATTTTTTCCCCCTTATTTGCATCCAAAGGGTTGCCCTTAATTTTCCGACAAGACAACGCAAAGACAGACGCAGCCGGCCAGTTTGAAGAACACGAGTTGGCCCGCAGCCTGAGCCCTCTTCTCTTCTGCTACGCTGACAAAGAGCAGCCAAACCTGTAAGCTTCTTTGGGACAGTGTGTGTGTGTGTGTGTGTGTGTGTGTGTGTGTGTGTGTGTATGTGCGTGCGTGCCTCAGAGGTGGTATTCAGTCGGTTCGCACCGGTTCGCGTGAACCGTTGGCGTAAATTTGGCCAAGGTTGCCGAACTGATAGCGATGGCCGGCTGGCCACGCTCCTAAACCGGTCCCCCGGTCACCGCTCACTCGCCCCGCCCGCCATGTTTGTCACCACCATATTCTTCGCTCACGTGCAATTCATTGCCTTGCAAGTCCAATGGGATGCGCATGCGCAAAGAGCATGGCGGCGACGGCAACAGCTTTTTCTGCGACCTCTGGTACTTTTCGGCGGCCTGCAGCCGAAAAGTACCTTTGCCAGCCGCTTTCCAGCAGCGGTGGCTGGCTGGGGGCCGCCGAAAACTCCGGTTAGCTTGCTTTCCGGACTCTGGACCTGCTGCCGCGGAAGGTAAGCAGCCCGAACGAAGTGGCGGTCGTGGGGGAGAAAGCAAGGCTAAGGCCGGGGCCGCTAAAGGAGGCGAAACGGGGGCGACTGGCGACGGGAGGGTGGGGGTAGATAGGTGGAAATTCCAAACATTTTCCTACCTTTTCCTGTGGGCGTGGCTAGGTGGGGGGGGGGGGTCATGTGACTGGGGGTGAGTGACGTCTAGTGGGCCACGCCCACTCAGTCACATTGCCGCCACCACCTAGCCACGCCCACCGAACCGGTAGCGAAAATTTTTGAAACCCACCACTTGATCATCAATTGTGTTGTAAATGTTGTACCTTGATGAACGTATCTTGTCTTTTTATGTACACTGAGAGCATATGCACCAAGACAAATTCCTTGTGTGTCCAATCACACTTGGCCAATAAAATTCTATTCTATTCTATTCTATTCTTTTTCTGTTGTTACGACTCGACCCTCTGCGAGATGAAGCGGGAAATGAGGTGGGATGGGACAAACGATGTTCCTGCTATCAATTTACAGGTCATGTCACAACTCACAACTAACTTAATTCTGATTTGTGTGTGTGTGTGTGTGTGTGCAGTTGTACCATGCGAGTTGGCAGAGGTATCCACCCCGAGGGGATGCCCGGTTGGTGCCAGGCGTTTTCCTTGGACGGAGGAAGTGGCGTCCGAGCCCTTAAAGTGATCCAACAAGGAAACCGACCGGGCCTTATTTATAATATCGGTACGTCTTTCTCCGTTTTCCTTCTTGCAATGTGCTTGGGGTTTTTTAAATTACTAGTATTATTCTTTTGGGGTGGACAGTCATGTTTTTTTTAAAGTTTCTTTTAATGTTTTTTTTATAGTTAGCCGCTCAGAGCCTTGGAGATAAGGGTGCCAAAAAACAAACAAGCAAACAAAGGAGAGTATTAGTAGCAGAGGGTTGGAATGAGAGGTCCTTGGCTTCCTCTGAGCTGGGTCGTTTCCTTGAAGACATTTCATTACCCAAGTAGATAACATCCTCAGTGCTAGATGGGAAGGGGCTTTGCAGAGAGGAGGAGGAGGAGGAGGAGGACTACTATGGGGTCCTTGGTGCTCTCTAAGCTTGGTGGTTTTCTTGCAAACATTTCGTGATTCCACTAGAGAACGTCTTCGGTGCTAGAAATGTGCTCGAACACCACTCTCTTCCAGCACTGATGAGGTTCCCTAGTAGGGTCACGAAACGTCTACAAGAAAACCACCACCCTCAGAGAACACCGAGGACCCCCCCCCCACCCTCCAATAAATAAAAGTTGATTGTGCTAGATGTCCGAACTCTGGCTCTCCTGTCCTGACGGGCTGTGTGTTTTACACCAGGTATCGATGTTAAGAAGGGCAGAGGTCGCTACATGGACACTTGCATGGTAACGTTCGCACCTCGCTACCTGCTGGACAATAAATCCTCGCACACTCTCGCTTTTGCCCAGAGGGCGTTCGCCAGAGGACAGGTAATAAAAAAAAAAATAGACACCACCCTTTGTTCCTCCTATAATCCCCAAGGATTTCTCAAGCTCAGCCGTTTGAAGACAGGTGGACTTCAGCTCCCAGAATTCCCTCTCCCCATGCTGGCAGTGAGGATTCTGGGAGCTGAAGACCCGAGACTGAGGAACGTTGCCTTAACGTCATAATTATTATTCTTATCTTCTTAATAACTTTGTGGCTTGCCTCTTACAATCTAAATTGTTTAATTAGTATCCTAGTATGATCTATGCTGATTGCATATTTATTATCCTATCACTAAGTGCTGTATCTTATGATTTATGATAAATGTATTTTTAGAATGACTATGATGATTTATCACTTAGAGCTTTTATGTACAATGAGAGCTTATGCACCGGAGACAAATTCCTGGTATAATCACACTTGGCCAATAAAGAATTCTATTCTATTCTATTCTATTCTATTCTTCTGCATTCCATTCCATTCCATTCCATTCTATTCCATATATAGTATAGTATAGTATTATTCTGTATTCTATTCTATATATTATTCTATGCTATTCTACTCTACTCTATATTCAATTATATATTTTATTTTATTCTATTCTATTCTATTCTATCATATCATATATTATATATTATTCTGTATTTTATCCTATATTCTGTATTATTCTATGTTATTCTACTCCTATTCTATTCTGTATTTTATTCTATTCTATATTATTATATCATATCATATCATATTATATTATTCTGTATTCTATTCTATATTATTCTATGCTATTCTACTCTAATTCTATATTCTATTCTATTATATATTTTATTCTATTGTATTCTATATTATTATATCGTATCATATCATATCATATCATTATATTATATTATTCTGTATTCTATTCTTTATTCTATTCTGTTCTGTTCCATTCCGCAGTTGGCCAATAAAGAATTCTAATTCTAATAATGATAAGAAAAACCTCTCTTTCTCTCTCTGTCTCGTGGATTCCTGGATCCTTCCTAGTAAACGGCTCCCAGTTGAACTGCTGGTGACTTTTCCTTCCCCTTCTCAATAGGGGACGTCAAATCCTGACGGCTACATCTCCACCCTCCCCGGTTCCAGCGTGGTCTTCCACTGGCCACGCAACGATTACGACCAGCTGTTGTGTGTCCGGCTGATGGACGTCCCCAACTGCATTTGGTCCGGAGGCTTTGAAGTCAACAAGAACAATTCCTTCCACATCAACATGAGGTAGGAAATGAACAGCGCCGGGTCTTATGAATGGCCGTTGCGAGTCCTTTTGTGCTGTGGCTTCCCTGTGCTGTCCCTCACAGTTCCATTGTACCGGTGGTCCTCGACTTACGACAGCTCGTGTAGTGACTGCGACAACACTGGGGGGAAAAGTGAGCTAGGACCGTTTTTCACACTTAACGACCCTTGCATGGCCCATGGTCACATGATCAAAATTCAAACACTTGGCAACCGACTCGTATTTATGACGGTCACAGTGTCCCGGAGTCACTTGATGCCCTTGTGCGACCTTCCGGCGAGCAAACTCGACGGGGAATCCCGATTCACTTAACAGCCGTCGCTTGGCAGTAAGTGAGTTTTGCCCCATTCTACGACCTTCCTTGCCACCGTTGTTAAGCAAAACACCGGAGGGGTTAAGTTAGCATCACAGTTTTTAAATGAATCGGGCTTCCCCGTTGCCTTTGCAACCGTCATAAATAACAAGTCAGTTGCAGAGCGTCTGGATTTGAGTGTCGGTCCTTTTTTATTCAGTGCTGTTGTAAATTCGAACGGTCCCTAAACGAACTGCTGTAATGAGTATTGATTAGCCCTTGGGCCATATCAAAGGGCTAAGTTCCAGAAACAAATTGAGAAAAGCAATTTAATACGGAATCGGAATAAAATAACAATTTAAAATGAAACTGGAATAAAACACGATTTAAAATAAAATTGGAATAAAATATAGTCTAAAATGAAATTGGAATACAATCGATAATTGAAGATATAGATAAAATATGATAAAACATGGCGGATTTTTAAAATTTTGTTTTAAAATTTTTAAAATTGCGTTTGAAATTTCCTAGGGACACCCTCGGGAAGTGCTGCTTCCTTCAAGTCGAGATCACCTTGAAGAGAGCCACCTACTGCGTCTCGTTTAGCGACACCGACAAATTTCCGCCTCCGTACCGCATCGACAACTTCTCTAAGGTAAAAATCCCCTGGTTGGGCTTCTGAAAAGGACACCTTTAACTGCAGATGCAGAGGGCAAAGAAGAACCCTCATTGGAGCTTGGATTACAGATAAATCCTCGATTTACAAATATTGCTATTATAACCCCCCCCCCCAGTCCTTCTTTTCCCTAGACTAGACATGCCCCATTCCTGCAACCATTTGTTGTGACCCAGGCCCAAGTAGATAGTAGGAAACTCAGTCAGTTCAAAAACAAACTTTATTCGAACAGCTGAGAATTAACTCATTCTCAGCACCGTCCAAACTAAATCAAAGCAAATTCCTCCCAACACAAAATTCCTCAGTCCTGTCACCAACCTTGGTCCAATTGGGCAAACTGCCAAAGGCCTTTCTTGGCAAACGTTCAGAACAAATGCAGCAAGACGAGCCAGTCTATCAACGTTGTTTTCCGACAAAGAGCCCAAATGCGGTTGCTGGTCTTTTAAGCCTTATGGGAGGGGCCAATCACCTCTTGGCCCTACTCCCGAGTCGTCCTCTTTGCTTGAGCTGCTCTTGCCTTCTGGCAACTCTTCTCATGCGTGCATTAGGAACAGGCTCCTCCTGTTCCTCTGTCTCACTACTGTCAGCCTCTGGAGGCTCCGGAGTCCGCACATCACTCCCCGATGGCCCTGGCCCCACCTCTGCCTCCGACGCAGAGCCCTCATCCGGGCCTTCCCCAGCCTCCAGGACTGGCCCACGCTCTTCCTCAGCCTCATCGCTGTCCGACTCCGTTGCCAGCTCCGCAGGCTGCTGGCGGAGCACAACATCATTCCTCGTATGTTTTAGTCTCCAGGCCTTCAATCCTCTTGAGTTGCCCTTCTCTGCGCTCTTTCCTCCTAGGTCCCTGTCGTCTTCGCCCAACACGGCGTGGCCGAGCCACGTCTCAGCACCGAAGTGAAGCCCTCCACCACTTTAGACTACGCCTGGGACGAGCCCACCCTCCCGCCTTACGTCACTCTGACCGTCAAAGGGGCCGGCTCGTCCGAAGTCACCTGCTGCATGAACGACTTCCAAGAGAGCAAGCAGCTGTATTACGAAAACTTCATCTACATCGCGGCTGCTTATACCTTTTCAGGGTAAGCACATAACAAAGTTCAACCATGGCAACCGGAGCCGAGTTTGAGACAAACTTGAGACATTCCATCCAAGTAACTTCTGCGATCACGGCGAAAATTTTGGGTTAGGCGTAGAGTCAAGAGTTGTTGGAATGAAGTCACTCTTGCAGGGGGCTTCTCAGAATAGAACAGAATAACAACGTTGGAAGGGACTTGGAGGTCATGATAGAAGAGCCTCTAATATCCTGGACAAATGGCTGTCCTTCCTCTTCTTGAAAACCTCCCATGTTGGAGCACCCACAACTTCTGGAGGCAAACTGCTTCATCATTGCATCCATCTGTCTGTTTCATCCATCCATCATTTGTCTGCCTGCCTATCTTTCTCTCTTCTCTCATCCATCCATCTAACTATCTATCTATCTTCCTTCTATCATCTATCCAGCCATCCATCTATAATCTACCATATCTATCTATATCTGTCTATCTTCCATCCATCTATAATTTATCTATCTATATCATCTACTCTATAATCTATATCTAGATATCTCTATCAATCTATATCTATCTATCTATCTACTCTCTCGTCCATCCATCCTTCCTCCTTTCCTTTCCCTCCCTCCCTCCCTCGCATCTTATCTATCTATCTATCAGAATCATAGAGTTGGACGAGACCTCCTTGAGCAGGAGACTCTATAACTATCCTGGACAAATGGCTGTCCTCTCTCTTCTTAAAAACCTCCAGTGATGGCGCACCCACAACTTCTGGTAGCAGTCTGTTCCACTGGTTAATTGTCCTCACTGTCAGGAAATTCCTCCTTAGTTCCAGGTCGTTTCTCTCCTTGATGAGTTTCCATCTGTTGCTTCTTGTCCTGCCTTCATTGGCTTTGGAGAATAGCTTTGACCCCCCTCTTCTTTGGGGCAGCCCCTCCAATATTGGAAGACTGCTATCACATCACACCTACTCTTTCTTTTCATTAAACTAGACATCCCCAATTCCAGCAGGGTCCAAATATTCCGGACGTCCAATCCAGCCTAGCAGTTTTCCACTCAGAATCTCTTTCCGCGATTTTGGTCTGGGCTTCGTCTGCCATTCTCTTCTTACCCTTCCTTCTCAATTTTCCTTTGAAATTCAAGAGTCCAGGAAGAAACAGGAAGACCGGTCACTACCTCCAAGGATCTGGACTGCGCTGAGCTGGTTCTGGATGTCTCTCCCAAGACGCAGAGAGTCATCTTGAAGAAAAAGGTATGAAACTTCACCTGGTTTACTAGGAGAAGTTCTTTTTACTATGGACACCCTGGGTGAAATGCTCCCGGTTCAGACCAGATCAGCCGATCCAGTAGCGATGGCGGCAGGTGATTTGGGGAACCGGTAGCAAAAATCCCTACCCCCCCCCCCATGCCCACCCAGTGCCCGGTTGCCAGCTTCCCTGCTTGCTGCTTCTTTTTAAAAAAAACCTTTTAAAAGGTAAAAAAAAAAGGCTCTGAGGATCCCAGCTGAGCTGCCTCATCGTCGGAGCCTTTTCTTTTCTTTTTTTTTTACTTTTAAAAGCATTTTTTTACAACCTATTCAGCCGAATGGGTTGTAAAAAAAAATGCTTTTAAAAGTTTAAAAAAAGAAAAAAAAAGATCGCGCACCATGAGCTGCCACCTCTCAGTTTCACTGCCCCTTTTTGTTCCCTCGCAGGAACCTGGGAAACGCTCTCAGTTGTGGAGAATGACCGGGACTGGCATGCTGTGCCACGAAGGCTCGGCCGTCCCCCGCCATCCCGATAAACCCTCCCCGCCTCGCTCGGCCGAATCCTCCATGATTCTGGACATCGCTGGATTGGCCGCTGTGACGGACAACAGGTGGGCGGAGCTCAAGATGCTCAGTTAGAACCAGACCTTGTGGCAAATCGTTGTCCTCTACAGGTAGACCTAGACTTACGACCTAGAGTTCAGCCCTTATTATCCGTTGCTAAGCGAGGCAGTTGCTAAGTGACTAGAAGACCTCCAGGGTCCCTTCCAGCTCTATTCTGATTGATTGATTGATTGAAATGGTCAAGGGTGTCTTGCTTAAGCACGGGATTGGACTAGAATAATAATAATAATAATAATAATAATAATAATAATAATAATAATAATAATAATAATCAGCTCTATTCTGATTGATTGATTGATTGATTGAAATGGTCTAGGGTCTCCTGCTAGAGATGAGGGATGGACTAGAAGACCTCCAAGGTCCCTTCCAGCTCTATTCTGATTGATTGATTGATTGATTCAAATGGGCTAGAGTCTTCTGCTTGAGCAGGGGGTTGGACTAGAAGACCTCCAAGGTCCCTTTGAGCTCTATTCTGATTGATTGATTGATTGATTGATTGAAATGGTCGAGGGTCTCCTGCTTAGACCAGAACACCTCCAAGGTCCCTTCCAGCTCTATTCTGATTGATTGATTGATTGATTGATTAAAATAGGCTAGAGTCTTCTGCTTGAGCAGGGGGTTGGACTAGAAGACCTCCAAGGTCCCTTTGAGCTCTATTCTGATTGACTGATTGATTGATTGATAGAAATGGTCGAGGGTCTCCTGCTTAGACCAGAACACCTGCAAGGTCAAACCTGGAGCTTCCGGGATGGGAAACTGCTGTGCGGCATGCATGGACTGGCAGTGCAGGTAGGCAGGGGGTCTTCCCCCCCACCCCACCCCCAGGGTTTGGGGTGGGCAGGAGCATTTGTGGGCGAGAGCATTTCCTTTCTCCAAGAAGCATGGGGTAGCCGGCCGATCTCTGGGCTCAGCAACGTCTGTTTGGCATGTACGGAAAATCTTTAATAGCCGGGACGGAGGGGGAGGTTGAAGTCCAGAAGCTTATCAGGTTCCTTGTAACGTCGGTCTTCAAATCAAGAAAGGTAAACCAGGTCGTAAATTGAGACAATAAAGCGGTCGGCGTCCGTTCCAGGAAGCGTTAGGGAAATACAGGTAGTCCTCGACTTAGCAACAGTTCCATTTAGCGACCGTCCGAAGCGACAACGGCACCTAGGACCGTTTTTCACACTTGCAGCGTCTCCACGGTCATCGAAATTGACACGCTTGGCAGTCGACTCGTATTTACGACGGTCGCGGGATCTCCTTTGCGACCTTCTGACAAGTTGTGGGAGCTTCATCCCTGGAGGCTTCCAAGGAGAGACTGGACTGCCCTCTGTCAGAAATAGTGTAGGAGTCTCCTGCTTGGGCGGGGAGGGGTCAGGGGGTTGGATTAGATGACCTCCAAGGTGCCTTCCGACTCTGTTAATCTGTATCTATCCAGGGGGTGTTGGGTGGGTTTCCCCTTCACCTTCTTTCTCCAGTCGTCTTGTCTTGTCCTTCTTAGGCCAAAGGAGGCAGAGCCGGGCTTCGTGATGGGGCAGAAGTAGTTCTCGGACCCGACATTTCCCTCGAACAGTTGAGTCCAGTCCCTTCGGAGCAGCAGTTCATCAACCAGAAGATGAGGCCTGGTTCTGGAGCCCTGGCAGTCCAAGTTATTCCAGATGGCCCGACCAGAGTTCTCCAGGTAACGGTTCTGCCCTTATTTTTATTTTTTTAATTTGATCTGAACCAAACCTGGGAATAAGCAGTTGTAACCATTAACAAGGAACAGAGTAAACCATAAAAGGAGAATCTTTGTAGCTCGGGGGTTGAAATGAGGGGTCTTTGGTGCTCTCTGAGCTTTGTGGCTTTCCTGCAGACGTTTCATGACCCAGCTAGGTAACATCATCAGTGCTAGCAGAGAGTGGGGTTTGAAGAGTAGAGGAGGAAGAAGAGAAGGGAAAGGGAAGAAGGAAAGAAAAGGAAAGAGGAGGAGGAATAGGACTGTGAGGTCCTCGGTGCTCTCTGAGCCTGATGGTTTTCTTGAAGACGTTTCATTACCAACTAAGTAACATCATCAGTGATAGGAATGAGTGAGGTTTGCAGAGAGATGGGAAAGGGAAAGGAGGAGGAAGAGGAGAAGGGAAGGGAAGAAAAGGAAAAAGGAGGAGAAAGAGGAGGAGGACTGTGGGGTACTCTCTGAGCCTGATGGTTTTCTTCAGACATTTCATTACCCAACTAGGTAACACCATCCTTGCTAGAAGGGAGAGAGGTTTGCAAAGTGGAGGAGGAGGAGGAGGAGGAGAAGGGAAAAGGAATGAAGAAGGAAAAAGGAGGAGGAGAAGGACTGCCTCTTCCTTCTAGCACGGATGCTAGAACCTAGTTTGCGTAACGAAACCTCTGCGAGAAAACAACCAAACTCAGAGAGCCTCAAACAGAGTAATCTCACCCCCCCACCCACCCCACATCCAAATGCTAGTTTGTCCTCAATATTCCCCTCCCAAGATCCAGGGAGAGAGACAGTCAGACAGACAGACAGATCCTCTTGTAATCCCATCGCTGGAAACCCACCAACCACAAGACCCCCAACCCTCGACAATCGTCCATTTCCTAGAATCGGAGCCTGAAAAGAATCCTTTTTCTTTCCCCCTACTTTTAAATTAAGTTATCTAGCCCTTTCCTCTACATTTCGATTTTAGAATAGTCTATAGAAATACGCATCATAATATTTCTCCTTCCCCCGCCCCTCACCCCCACCTTTACGTAGTCAATTTTGCCCATCCTAACTCTGCCTCCGGTGTTAGATCACCGATTTCAACCAACGCAGGAACGAGCGTCTCTCCTACGAAGGGGAAGAGCTGGATCAAGACCTGTGGAAATTGAAAAACCCAGACCTGGAACAAGAGTTGGAAGTGAGTGGGGTTTTTGTTTTTTGTTTTTGCAGAGAACTGAGGTTGCCATTCCTTCCCAAAGAACAACAGCAACAACTTTACCTTTGTGTGTGTGTGTGTGTTTCGTCCCTCTTCGCAGGTCCAGCTGAAATTAGAAGGAGGGATAGGTTTGTCTTTGGTGAACAAGGCCCCCGAGGAACTCATCTTTGCGACTTTCACGGGCATCGCTGTCCATTTCACCCAGCTGGCGGCCAGTCAGGTGCTGGAACTGAGCGTACAGGATGTGCAGGTACGGGAAACGGCAGGTGGAGAATTCTGCCCTCACCTTCCTCACTTTAGGACCAATTCAAGGATGGGGTGCAGAGAAGAGCAAGAAAGATAATTAGGGGGCTGGAGCAGGGGTGAAATTCGACCGGTTTGGACGAACCGCTAGGGATTACGGGCCCAAACCGGTAGTAATTACCCCTCCTTGGCCTCACCCACACCTGGCCAGTCGCCTCTCACCTCTTCCGGCTGCTCGATATTCCACAGAATTCAAAGTTAAATGCAGCAGAGAGAATGCTAACTTTTCTCCCTCCATTCAGAGGATCACATTGTTGGTCTGTGGCTTGTCTATGGATCAGGTTTTGTGCCTCTAGTTTTAATAATAACAGAGCTGTTTCTTGCCTAGAGTTTGAAAACCTCTGACTGTCTGTTTCCCCTCTCCTGTTCTTCCCAGGTAGACAACCAACTTCTCCGCACCACTCAGCCCTTCGTGCTTTTCCTCACCCCCAAGCTGGGCGAAAATGAAGCTGCCGAAACGGGCCCAGCCGTGCAGCTGAACGCAATGAAATTCCCCAGTAAAAGTCCTTTAAGTGACATCTACAAGGTAATCCATTCTAGCGCTGATGACGTTACCTAGCTGGGTCATGAAACGCCTGCAAGAACACAACCAAGCTCAGAGAGCATCAAAGATCCCACAATCCTCCTCCTCCTCTTCCTCCTCTCCTTTCTAGAACTGATGATGTTTTGGTTTTATTTTTTTGTTTTTTTTATTTGCATTTATATCCCGCCCTTCTCCGAAGACTCAGGGCGGCTTACACTATGTCAAGCAATAGTCTTCATCCTATTTGTATATTATATACAAAGTCAACTTATTGCCCCCAACAATCTGGGTCCTCATTTTACCTACCTTATAAAGGATGGAAGGCTGAGTCAACCTTGGGCCTGGTGGGGCTTGAACCTGCAGTAATTGCAGGCAGCTGCTGTTAATAACAGACTGTCTTACCTGTCTGAGCTACAGAGGCCCATGTTACCTTGTTGGGTCATGAAAAGTCTGCAAGAACACAACCAAGCTCAGAGAGAACCAAGGACCCCATAGTCTTCCTCCTCCTCTTCCTCTTCCCCCCTTCCCCTCTGCCTCCTCCTCCTCCTCTCTGCTAACCCCACTCCCTTCTAGCACTGATGATGTTCCCTAGTTGGGTCATGAAACGTCTACAAGAACACAACCAAGCTCAGGGAGCACCAAGGACCCCACAGTCCTCATCCTCCTCATCCTCCTCTCTGCAAACCGTCCTCCCTTCTAGCCCTGATGACGTTACCTAGCTGGGTCATGAAAGGTCTGCGGGGAAACAGAGAGCACCAAGGACCCCCCATAATTATGACTTTATTGGGAGAACAGCCCCTCTTCGATGTCTTCCTTCGAAGGCCACCTAACTCCCAAGAGGCTGAAATTCGGAGCGCTTGAATTTGCAGGACTTGCGAGGTTCTCACACGTTAAAACTCCTTTAGCGGATTCAGCAGTTTTGTGACCCCTTTTATCACTGCGAGCGCATTTCTTTGCGGCCCACCTCGCGGTCCAGGATCACCTCTTGGTGTCCTTTCCTTCGCCTCTTCTCCCCCACCCCGAGCGCTCGGTGGGCTGACATTGCCCTCTTCTCTTCCAGCACCTGATGGTCACGGCGAACAGATTCACGGTTCAAATCGAGGAGAAGCTTCTTCTGAAGCTTCTAAGTTTCTTCGGCTGCAACCAGTCGGAATCAGGTACGTCTTTTCCCATCGGCGGTTAAAAAAAAAAACAACCGACGGCTCCTGGAAACCGTTTGGCCGCTAATTCCGTTTCGGTTACAAAGAGACCTCCCTAAACATGGACATTCCCCCCCCCCTCCCCCAACACAGCGGTGAAATGTAAAATTTGTTAACTAGCGGTTCTGTGGGCGTGGCTTGGTGGGTGGGTGGGGTAATGTGACTAAGTGGGCGTGGCCAACTTTTTGTTGTTGTTTTTTAAGCATTTTTTCTACAACTTCTTTGGCCGAAGAGGTCGTAACAAAAATGCTTTCAAAAGGCTGTGACGATCCCAGCTGAGCCGGGCGGTCATCAGAGGCTTTTTATTATTATTATTACTTTTAAAAGCATTTTTTCGGCAGAAGAAAAAATGCTTTTAAAAGTAAAAAAAAAAAGAAAATCTCTGGTGATCGCGTGGCTCAGCTGGGCATGTGGTGGGGGGCAGGGATTTTTGCTACCGGTTCTCCGAACCACTCGCCGCCATCAGTACCGGATCGCGCGATCCGGTCCGAACCGAGAGCATTTCCCCACCCCCCCCCAAAAAAATATTTGAGGTTGTAAAATGGGGGTGAGGAGGATAAATTCACTGAACGAGTGTCTCACTTAGCAACGGAAACGTTGGTTGCCGCTTAATAATGTCTACTTTTCCTTCCTCTCGTGTTGAAACGCAGAGGTAGAAAATTACGACGAAAACCTTCATGAAAAGCCCGTCGGACAGGAGCTTGCCCGGAAGAGATACTATTTTGAAAACCTCAAAATTAGCATACCACAAATCAAACTCAGCGTTTTTACGTCTAGCAAGCTCCCCCTGGATCTTAAGGTAAAGCTTGTGTGCTTGTGTTAATTAAAGTTACGTCCCTACTTAATAAGCTCTTGGGAATCGTTTTATACCAGTTTTTATAATCTTATCGTCTGGAGGGAAGAACCTGAAACAGATTATATCCAGGATTGGGATGGGGTGGGGCTGTAGATATTTTCTCAGCCCTCTTTCTGACCCACGCAATACGATTCTCAGCAGGCTTAAGGTCAGCTCAGCCTTCCGGCTTTCCAAGGTCGGTGAAACGAGGACCCAGATTTTGGAGGGCAAGAGGCTGCCTCTGTAAACCGCTTAGAGAGGGGCATAAAGTCCCGCAAAGCGATATATAAGTCTAAGTGTTATTGCTATTCCTCCCTCCCTCCCTCCCTCCCTCTCTCATTTCATCTTCCTTCCTTCCTTCCATCCATCCATCCTGCATCCAACCATCCATCCATCCATGATTAGAATGCAGCATTTCAGGTTGACTCTGCTTACAGCCAGGAGTTTGATCCTCACCAGCTCCAGGTTGACTCAGCCTTCCGTCCTTCCAAGGTCGGTAAAATGACCACCCAGATTTTGGGAGGCAAGAGGCTGACTCTGTAAACCGCTTAGAGAGGGTCGTGACATTCTGTGAAGCGGTAGATAAGTCTTAAACGCTATTGCTATTTTGGATGGCTGCCATTATTTTTTTTGCGTGCAGTCCTAACTATCCGTCAAAGTCTGTGTCCCTCTTGTTTGATTCTTGGGACAAATAGTAAATATCCATTCCTGGGTCACACCGACCTCCCCTGCAGATGCTCAGCTGAGCTTTGCCTTAAGTACCCATTTCATCGCACCTTAAGGAAAGATGTAGCAAGTGACGGGGTTTTCTCCCCCCCGTCACTTCCCCCCCCCCCGTCACTTTTTTATTATTATTATTATTCTGGCTCAGGCACTGAAGAGCACCCTGGGGTTCCCTCTTGTCCGTTTTGAAGACGCCGTCATAAATCTAGATCCCTACACCCGGGTTCACCCCTACGAGACCAAGAGCTTCATCGTCAACGACATTCTCAAGCACTTTCAGGAAGTAAGTAGCTCCCGGGGCGGTTTTAGGGGTGGAAGGGTTTGCAGCTGCTTTGTTTTCCAGTCCTATAAACATCTATCCATCCATCCTTCCTTCCTTCCTTCCATCCATCCATTCATCCATCCATCCATTCATACTTCTAACCATCCATTCATCCATCCATCCATCCATCTATCCATTCATCCATCCATTCATACTTCCATCCATCTATCTATCTATCCATCCATCCATTCATCTATCCACCCATCCACCCTTCCATCTATCCATTCATCCTTCCATCCATCCTTCCATCTATCCACCCTTTCATCCATCCACCCATCTATCCATCCAACCATACTTCTATCCACCCATCTATCCATCATCTGTTCATCCATCCATCCATCCATTCAGCCATCTATCTATCCATTCATCCATCCATCCTATCCATCCATCCATCCATTCATCCATCCACCCATCTATCCACCCACCCATCTATCCATTCTTCTATCCACCCATCCACCCTTCCATCCATCCACTCATACTTCTGTCCATCCATCCATTCATACTTCCGTCTATCCATCCATCCCTCGTGGTCCTAAATCGAGGTCTATCTGTATCCTACCCTCTCAAAGTGATTTCTCTGAACCAGGCCACCACGATAAGAGCTTTCTCTTCCATCAGGAAAAGTCTCCCGTTTCTTTTTATTCTCCTTCCCCTGGGGCAGCCATCCCTGAGCGTTTGTGGATTGAGCCGGGCGAGCTCCGTGTTGTGACGCCCGCCTCGTGTTTTTCCAGGAGCTGCTCAGCCAAGCGGCCAGGATCCTGAGCTCCGTCGACTTCCTGGGTAACCCCATGGGTCTCCTAAACGACGTTTCCGAAGGAGTCACCGGGCTGATAAAATATGGAAACGTCGGCGGCCTGATACGGAACGTGGCCCACGGCGTGTCGAACTCGGCGGCGAAGGTAGGCGCAGTTCTGACACACTTCAATTAATGACTGTCCGAAGAGAAGGTCACTAGGGGTGACATGATAGCAGTCTTCCAACATTCAAAGAGCTGTCGCAGAGAGGAGGGGGGCCTCCATTTATGGACTGCTGTCATGTCACCCTTAGCACTTATTCTCCAAAGCACCAAGGCAGGACAAAATAATAGGGTGGGAGCTTATCAAGGAGAGAAGCAACCAGGAATTAAAGAAAACTTTCCTGGCCATTAGAACAATTAACCAGAGGAAGAAAGGAAGGGAAGGAAGGAAGGAAGGAAGGAAGGAAGGAAGGAAGGAAGGAAGGAAGGAAGGAAGGAAGGAAGGAAGGAAGGCGAGAAGGAAGGAAGTGCTTGCTACCAGAAGTTGTATGTGCGCCATCCCTGGAGACTTTCAAGAAGAGACTGGACAGGCATTTGTCTGAAATAGTACAGGGTCTTCTGCCTGAGCAGGGGGTTGGACTAGAAGACCTCCAAGGTCCCTTCCAACTCTGTCCAATATTCCAAAATATTGCTCTTCTCCCTGCAAGGAAGTTGAGCTTGACCAGTTGACCACGGCTACAGCTTCTCCATGGATGCTATCGACAAGGAAGGGATGATTAATGACCCTGCCTGCTTCCCAGATCCTTCCGCTGGATTCAAAAAAAAAGAAAGAAAGAAACCCAGACTTTCTTTCATCCTCGTCTGCCTTATGTTTTGGGGGGAGGGGGGCGGCTGGCAACCCAAGGTAGACATCAGGAGAAATAAAGCCCCTTCCCCTTCTTCTTCAACCCAGGTGGGCCTTTGGACTCCGAAGCTGAACTTTAATAAACCCCTTTTAAAAAAAAAAATGCCTGCCAAAAAAAAATGATAATAATCCTTTTTTATGGGCCTCGTCTGGTTTTGCCATTATATGGATTCTTTTTCGCTTGATGGTCCCCGTAATGGTTTTTCCATGTCTCTTGGAAGCGTGCAGTGGGGGAATGGCTTCTTTCAAACGCCCCGAGCTGAGGATTGAAGTTGGCACGGAGAACCCAGATCGAGAAAGTTCACTGCAGTTTGATCCCTAGAGACCGGCTGTGTCTGTTCGTGTGTGTATATGTGTGTGTGCTAGGAAAGGACTTTGATCCTAAATTTAGGTCTGGGAGGGAGTATCCATTCCCTCTGCCCTGGAGGCTGCTGGCTTTCTGGAAGAAAAGAAGAGGAGAGGAAGAGAAGAGAAAAGGAAAGGGATGGAGAAGAAGGAAAGGACAGAGAAAGAAGGAAGGAGAGAGAGAAAGAAAAAAAGGAAGGAGATGAGAAGGAAAGAAAAGAAAGAAAAAGAGGAAGGAAGGAAGAGGAAGAAGAGAAAGAAAGAAAGAAAGAAAGAAAGAAAGAAAGAAAGAAAGAAAGAAAGAAAGAAAGAAAGAAAGAAAGAAGAGGGTAGAGAGGAAGGAGACAGAAAGAAAAAAAGGAAGGAGAAGAGAAGGAAAGAAAGAAATAGAAGAGAAAAAAAGAAAGAAGAGGGTAGAGAGGAAGGAAGGAGACAAAGAAAAAAAGGAAGGAGAAGAAAAGGAAAGAAAGAAGAAAAAAGAAGAGGGAGGGAGGGAGGGAGGAAGGAGACAGAAAGAAAAAAAGGATAAGAGAAGGAAAGGAAAGAAAGAAAAAGAAAGAAAGAGGAAGAAGAGAAAGAAAGAAGAGTGTAGAGAGGAAAGAAGGAAGGAGAAAGAAAAAAGGAAGGAGACAAAGGAAAGGAAAGAAGGGAAGAAGAAGAAGAAAGAAAAGAAAGAAATAGGTAGAGAGGAAGAAAGAAAAGCTTCTTCATCAGCATGCGTTTCCGTGTGTGCGTGGACAGGCTTCTGAGTGTTAAACATTTGCCCTTCCCCACGCAGCATGTTCATTTTATAATAATATAATATAACAATGTAATATAGTATATAATTAATTAGAATGGAATAGAGAACAGAGCAGAACAAGAAAACAGTTTAGGGTAGAACAGAATGCAATACAATGCAACCCATGCAATGCAATATATAAAATTAAAATATAAACTGTAACACGACTGCCCTAGAACATAACCTCTCGGGAACCTGGAGGTAATTCAGAGTCCCCTTGTTAGGGTGGAGGGAGAGCGAAAGATTTTGGAAACAGACAAAAATCTCAGCCACGAAAAGACCCCGGTGGAGCCAGCCAGCCAGCCAGCCAGCGTGGCTTTCATGTTGGACCTTTAATGTTTGCTTAGGGAGTTTTTGCTTTCTGCTGAGCCAGCTGCAGCTGTAGCGCCCGGCCCACCCACCCCCGCAGCCCACTCCCCTTCAATTACAAGGGAGCTGAAGGCAAGCATGAAGGCCAACCGGGAACAAAACATTTCCATCCGAAGTGTGGAAAGGTTAAGGTGCTCGCCATGCGTCGGACTGAAAGGTCCCCCGGGGACGAAGGAAGGGGGGGGGGGGGGAAAACACACACACACACACACACAAAAACAAAAACCTGAATTTTGCAGAATTTCACACACTAGATCACACAAGTGTGTGTTTTCTTTCTCCTCGTGGCTGGCAGGAAGTAGGATAAGATAGGACAGGACAGGGATACGAAGAGAAGACGAGACAAGAGAGGAGAAGAAGGCGGAAGAGAGGAGAAGACGAGTGAAGAGAAAAGAAGACAGGAGAGGAGAAGAAGAGAGAAGACGAGAAAAGAGAAGACAAGAGTAGAAGACGAGAGAAGAGGAGAGGAGAAAATAAGACAAGAGGAGAGAAAAGGAAAGAATACAAGAGAAAAGACAAGAGAAGACAGGAGAGGAGAAAATAAGACAAGAGAGAAGACAAGACAAGAGGAGAAGAGAAAAGGAAAGGAAAAAATAAGATGAGAGGAGAAGACGAGAGAAGAGAGAAGACAAGGGGAGAGAATAACAGAGTTGGAAGGGACCTTGGGGGTCTTCTAGTCCAGCCCCCAACTCAAGCAGGAACCCCTCCACCATTCCAGACATGTACAATCTCTTCTTCTTTTAAAAAAAAGCCTCCCGCGTTGGAGCATTCGCAACTTCTGGCGGCGAGGTGGTGGTGTTGCGCTTCCAATCCCCACCAGGTTTATGAGCCCCACGCTTGACGCAGGAGGAGGGTGGGTTGTGTAACGTTGCCGCCTGTTGTTGCTGCTGCTGCTGTGTGTGTGTGTGTGTGTGTGTGTGTGTGCGGGTGTGTAGGTGAAAAGTCGCCCTGGTTTTGCCTCCCTCCCCGTTGTCGTAAATCTCCCATCAGTGGCTGACTTTGAACCCTTGGCAGAAGGGAAAACATTTTATTTTATTTTATTTTTATTTATTTTTTGCCTCTGGCCTGGATGTTCTGTGCCCTATACGACAAACAACCCTTCGAAAGGGCAAAACTTTGGCAGCTCTTGCTTGACCCCCTTCCCCAACACAACCTTTTCAGCACACACACACACACAAATAGAAATGCAGAGTGAGGGAGAAGGCACCAGGCAGCCGCTGCTGCTGCATTCGAAGGGGCCTGCCTGCAAAGCCCTCCCTGCGAAGCTTAAAAAGACAACAACGGTTTTTGCCGAGGTTTTTTTAATAGCCGATTTATTTATTTATTCGCACACTACGCCGCCGCGCGCGGGGAAAATTCACCCGGAAAATGCAATTATGCTGGGAAGAGTCGGCGGCCGTTTGAAAGGAAACCCGTCCGAGAAGGCTGTTGGTTCGCTGGACGCTATCGAAGCTGAGCCCAGGCGGAGCAGAGGGGGAAAAAAGGCTCAACTCGGATCGGGAGAGGTGGGGAGGCCTGGCCCCATAGAATCGCCAAGAGTGGGGGTACCCCTGAGTGGATGAATCAGGATCAGCATCATCGCCACATTGTGATGACGCTGATCCTGAGTTATCCATTGGAAGGGACCTCGGAGGTCTTCTAGCCCAACCCCCTGCTCAACAAGGAGACCTTCAACCATTTCAATCAATCAATCAGAATAGAGCTGGAAGGGACCTCGGAGGTCTTCTAGCCCAACCCCCTGCTCAACAAGGAGACCTTCAACCATTTCAATCAATCAATCAGAATAGAGCTGGAAGGGACCTCGGAGGTCTTCTAGCCCAACCCCCTGCTCAACAAGGAGACCTTCAACCATTTCAATCAATCAATCAGAATAGAGCTGGAAGGGACCTTGGAGGTCTTCTAGTCCAACCCCCTGCTCAAGCGGGACACGTAGACCATTTCAATCGATCAACCAACCAATCAGAATAGAGCTGGAAGGGCCCTTGGAGGTCTTCTAGTCCAACCCTTTGCGCAAGCAAGAGACCCTAGCTCCCCCCACCACCACTACAGCTGGCTTTGCTTCCTCCACCCACAACCCAAAAAATGATCTGTCCTGGCTTAATAAAGTCTAACTTGGCCCGGCGTTGAACCCGCCTGCAATTCTCCAGCTGGGGTCATTTCAAGTTCACTCCGTGGACTTTCGACCGGCCTTGTGTGTGTGCATGTGTGTGTGTGGGTGTTGTGTGTGTGTGTGTGCAGGGAAAACAGCCGGCGGCTCCTGCCGGGATCTCTCGCATTCAGGCCTGTAACACTACACGGATGCCCGCAAGCACCCGCTGGGCAGCTTCACCGGAGCTCCTCCTCGGGGGCAGCTCCTTCCCTTCAGGCCTCTGCAGAGTGGGGAGGGGGCAAGAGCCCACCCCCCTCCTCTCTCTCCCTGCCCCATTTCGTTGGGACTCCGTGGAGTCCTCTGCTGGGCAGGTGCTCCTCGGATTACGACCATCAGGAGTAGCCCTGATGATGCTCCCCAGTTTGGATGATGGGACGTCTGCAGGAAAAGCAACCAGCTTAATGAGCAACAAGGACCCCACAGTCGTCATCCTCCTCCTCCTCATGATGATGATGATGATGTTACCTAGTTGGGTCATGAAACGTTTGCAAGAAAACCTCCAAGGTCAGAGAGTACCGAGGACCTCACAATCTTCCTCCTCCTCCTTTTCCTTCTCCTCCTTGCAAACTCCATTCTCTTCTAGCACTGATGGTGTTCCTTAGTTGGGTCATGAGATGTCTGCAAGAAAACATCCAAGCTCGGACAGCCCCAAGGACTCTAGTTGTTGCCATTGTCATAATCATCCTCCTCCTCCTCCTTTCTAGCACTGATGATGTTCCCTAGTTGGGTCGTGAGATGTCTGCAAGAAAACCACTAAGCTCAGAGAGCACCAAGGACCCCGCAGTCTTCCTCCTCCTCTTCCTCCTCTCTACAACCCAACTTTCCCTTCTAGCACTGATGACGTTCCCTAGTCGGGTCATGAAACGTCTGTGACGAAACCACCCAGCTCAGAGACCACCAAAGGACCTCCCCGCACTCCAACCCTGAACTGCCAACATTCTCCTATACCGATAAATAAAATTAAAAGGTCTCTCCTTCCTTGGTCTCCGACCACCCCCACCCCGGTCCTGGAGAATTGAAACGTCCCCTTTCGAGCGAGACAGATGTTGTGTTTGTCTGTGTTTGTGTGTTTCCCGCTGCCTCCCACCCATGGCTTCTCTCTGGACGAAGCCCACCCGTTGGTCTCCGTGGCCTTGTTTTCTTTGAGGAGGTCGTCTGTCGGACTCGGAGAGTTTCTGAAAGAACCCGAATTGAGGATATAAATTTTTATAATGCGTGGTCCCAGTTTGTTTAAAACAACAACAACAACATCATTTAAGCTTTCAACTTCAAAAGCAGTGCGAATAAATGCACGATGGAAGCCTTATCCTGGCCTGGGGGGACCTTGCAGAAAACCCCGAAGGCTTCAAGACTCCGGATGGCCGGAAGACCCTGGGATGAATTGTCCTCTGCCTTGAGGCTTGAGGGAGCGTCAGACATCGAACCCGCAAGCCCTGAATCGTGGCTAACCCTGAATCGTGGCTATTAACGCTGCAATACTGGAAAAATAAAGAGATAAAGAGACCGCGTTTCCCCGAAAATAAGAACCGGTCTTATATTTTTTTTGAACGCTGAAATAAGCGCTTGGAATATCTTATTTTGGGGGAAACAGGGTATCTATCTATCTATGTATCTATCCATCCATCCATCTTTCTTTCTCTTTCCATTTATCTATAATCTATATCTATCAATCAATCAATCTATTATCTATCTATCTATCTACCTATCTACTGTGTTTCCCCGAAAATAAGACCCTGTTTTATATTTTTTTTGAACCCTGAAATAAGCGCTTGGCCTTATTGCCATGCACTCAAAAGCCCGATTGGGCTTATTATCAGGGGATGTCTTATTTTGGGAAAAACAGGGTATCTATCTATTTATGCATCTATCCATCAATCCATCCATTATGTATTCTTTCTTTCTTTCTTTCTTTTTTTCTTTCTTTCTTTCTTTCTTTCTCTTTCTATCCTTCTATCTATCTACTGTGTCTCCCCGAAAATAAGACCCTGTCTTATAAGGAAAAAAAAAGACTCGGGGTGGTTGGAAGGCGTTGTATGAATTGTCCTCTGCCCTGAGGCTTGAGAGAGCTTCAAAAATGGGACCAGCAAGCCCTGAATCGTGGCTAACCCTGCATCGTGGCTATTAACCCTGCATTCCCTAACCCATTGTCCAAAGCTAATCACCTTCTCAGCCAAGGCGTCAGGCCTCCTGCCACCAGCAAAGTGCCAAATTTTGGCACTCTCACAAAAGGGAGCGGTTCAACAATCCTTCCTTTGGCCAGCAGCCGGCCCCTGTCTCTCTAGTTTTATTTCTGTAGGTTTCAAACCAAGTTCTGGGCCTTTTTTCTCGCTAATCCACCCCTGGGAGGCGAGTAGATCTGTTTTGTTTTGATTTTTTTGGGGGGGGAAGAGTACTCAGAGCAAGCGGAGAGTAGATTATATATAGCCAGGATAAGGGAAGGTCCCCAAATCTGTTGGAAAAAGATATACTGGAGAGTAGGTTGCAAGCTTCAAACAGGTTACAGGAAGTCCTCGTTTTATGACTGTTTGTTTAGTGACCTTTTGAAGTTACAACGGCACTGAAAAAATGCATGCATATGTGTGTATGTGTCTTTCTCTACCTATCTACCCTGTTTCCCCAAAAATAAGACACCCCCTGATAATAAGTCCAATCGGGCTTTTGAGCGCATGCGCTAAAATAAGCCCTCCCCCCGAAAATATTTAAACGCAGAGCTGAAATCAGGTAAGATGGCAAGAGGAGCCTCATCTTGCTCCACACACCCCAAAATAATAAGACCTCCCTGAAAATAAGGCCGAGCGCTTATTTCGGGGTTCAAAAAAATATAAGACAAGATCTTATTTTTGGGGGGGGGAAACGGTATTTATATTCTATATCTTATATATCATCTGTCTATATCTATTGATCATCTATCGATAATCCATCTGTCTGACTCTCTCTCAATGTCTGTCTGTCTATATCCGTCTGTCCATCCATCCATCCATCTATCTATCTATCTATCTACCTACCTACCTATCTTCCTTCTGTATCTATCATCTGTCTGTGCCTATATCTATCTATTATACATCTGTCTGACTCTCTCAATGTATGTATGTCTATATCCGCCTATCTATCTATCTATCTATCTATCTATCTGCCTAATCTATTTATCTTTCAACGACTCTATATCTTTTTATTTATCTTTCGATGTCTATATATCAATCATCTCTAGCTATCTAGCTATCTATATCCATCCATCCATCCTTCTATCTATCTATGTACTTTGGAGAGCAGGCATCCGAATTTCATTTTGTTATGTGCCATCCTGTACATAAAAAGGCGACAACGAAGGTTATCTTACCTTAACTGTACAGGACTACCTGTCCTGTACTTAAGATGTAATTTTATAGCTACGCGTAGGGTAGTTACGCATGTTCTGGACAATTAATAGCTGTCTTTTTTTTTTTTTTAATCTTTGTGACAGTTTACCGGAACTTTGTCTGACGGTCTGGGAAAGACAATGGATAACCGGCATCAGACGGAACGGGAATACATTCGATACCACGCAGCGACCAGCGGTGAACATCTCGTGGCTGGCATCCAAGGCCTGGCTCACGGTAATCCGTTATTAGCAAGGCTGTAAGGTTTTCCTCCTCTGAACCTTTGTGAAACAGCAGAACTTTTGAGGCTGTTCTTGGGTATCTCTGGTTTTGATGAAAAGAAGGACTAGGATGAGGGGTGGGGGGGGGACGCACGATAGCAGCCTTCCAATATTTGAGGGGCTGCCAAAGCAGCAGAAGACAAGACAAGAAGCACAATGGATGGAACTTGTGAATGCTCCAACGGTGGAAGTTTTTAAGAAGAGATCAGACAACCGTTTGCCTGAAATGGTGTAGGGTTTCCTACAGGGGGTTGGACTAGAAGATCTCCAATAACTCTGTTTATTGCCTTCTAGTCTAGTCTAGTCTCTATATTCTATTCTATTTCTCTATATTCTATATTATTCTATACTATTCTGCATTCTCTTCTGCTTCTTTATATTCTATATTATTCTATTCTATTCTATTTAACTATATTCTTTATTATTCTATTCTATTCTTTCTCTATTATATTATTCTATTCTCTATATTCTATATTATTCTATTCTATTTAACTATATTCTATATTATTCTATTCTATTCTCTCTATATTATATTATTCTGTTCTCTATATTCTATATTATTCTATTCTATTCTATTCTCTGTTCTGTTTAACTATATTCCATATTATTCTATTCTATTCTCTCTATATTATATTATTCTGTTCTCTATATTCTATATTCTATTCTATTTAACTATATTCTATATTAT